>NW_026777952.1:0-65580 GCF_028023285.1 Balaenoptera ricei
TGTACCCTAACCGTAACCCTAAGCCTAACCCTAACCCTAGGCTACCCTTGACTGCTTCTGCCTCCAATAGATTTCCTATGCACTAGTGTTTTAAGGAACAGCTTAAAAAGAGAATCCTAATGTGATTTCTTTATACTGGGTGTGTTCCTTATCTTATCCTAGTGTCTAAACTCTTCTCCATGGCTGGACCCCCAAATAATATTCCTTTACGTGCTAAGGGGTATCTAGAGAGTGGGATAGGTTTAATAACTACCCTAACCCTAACGCGTACCCTAACCCTAACCCCTACCCTAACCCTAACACGTACCCTAATCCTAACCCGTACTCTAAACCGAGCCCTAACCCTAAAACTAACCCTAACCCTAACCCATACCCTACGCCGTACCCGATCCCCTTCCCAAAACCATACCCTAAGCCGTACCCTAACCCTAACCCTAACCCTAGGCTACCCTTGACTGCTTCTGCCTCCAATAGATTTCCTAAGCACTAGTGTTTTAAGGAACAGCTTAAAAAGAGAATCCTAATGTGATTTCTTTATAATGGGTGTGTTCCTTATCTTATCCTAGTGTCTAAACTCTTCTCCATGGCTGGACCCCCAAATAATATTCTTTACGTGCTGAGGGGTATCAAGAGAGTGGGAAAGGTTTAATAACTAGCCTAACGCTAACGCGTACCCTAACCCTATCCCCTACACTAACCCTAACACGTACCCTAATCCTAACCCGTACCCTAAACCGAGCCCTAACCCTAACACTTACCCTAACCCTAACCCTAACCCGTACCCTACGCCGTACCCGAACCCCTCCCGGGAACCCGTACCCTAAGCCGTACCCTAACCCTAACCCTAAGCCTAACCCTAACCCTAGGCTACCCTTGACTGCTTCTGCCTCCAATAGATTTCCTAAGCACTAGTGTTTTAAGGAACAGCTTAAAAAGAGAATCCTAATGTGATTTCTTTATAATGGGTGTGTTCCTTATCTTATCCTAGTGTCTAAACTCTTCTCCATGGCTGGACCCCCAAATAATATTCCTTTACGTGCTAAGGGGTATCTAGAGAGTGGGATAGGTTTAATAACTACCCTAACCCTAACGCGTACCCTAACCCTAACCCCTACCCTAACCCTAACACGTACCCTAAACCTAACCCATACCCTAAACCGAGCCCTAACCCTAACACTTACCCTAACCCTAACCCTAACCCATACCCTACGCCGTACCCGAACCCCTCCCCGAACCCGTACCCTAAGCCGTACCCTAACCCTAACCCTAAGCCTAACCCTAACCCTAGGATACCCTTGACTGCTTCTGCCTCCAATAGATTTCCTAAGCACTAGTGTTTTAAGGAACAGCTTAAAAAGAGAATCCTAATGTGATTTCTTTATAATGGGTGTGTTCCTTATCTTATCCTAGTGTCTAAACTCTTCTCCATGGCTGGACCCCCAAATAATATTCCTTTACGTGCAAACTGGTATCTAGAGAGTGGGATAGGTTTAATAACTACCCTAACCCTAAAGCGTACCCTAACCCTAACCCCTACCCTAACCCTAACACGTACCCTAATCCTAACCTGTACCCTAAACCGAGCCCTAACCCTAACACGAACCCTAACCCTAACCCTAACCCATACTCTACGCCATACCCGAACCCCTCCCCGAACCCGTACCCTAAGCCGTACCCTAACCCTAACCCTAAGCCTAACCCTAACCCTAGGCTACCCTTGACTGCTTCTGCCTCCAATAGATTTCCTAAGCACTAGTGTTTGAAGGAACAGCTTAAAAAGAGAATCCTAATGTGATTTCTTTATAATGGGTGTGTTCCTTATCTTATCCTAGTGTCTAAACTCTTCTCCATGGCTGGACCCCCAAATAATATTCCTTTACGTGCTAAGGGGTATCTAGAGAGTGGGATAGGTTTAATAACTACCCTAACCCTAAAGCGTACCCTAACCCTAACCCCTACCCTAACCATAACACGTACCCTAATCCTAACCCGTACCCTAAACCGAGCCCTAACTCTAACCCTAACCCATACCCTACGCCGTACCCGAACCCCTCCCCGAACCCGTACCCTAAGCCGTACCCTAACCCTAACCCTAAGCCTAACCCTAACCCTAGGCTACCCTTGACTGCTTCTGCCTCCAATAGATTTCCTAAGCACTAGTGTTTTAAGGAACAGCTTAAAAAGAGAATCCTAATGTGATTTCTTTATACTGGGTGTGTTCCTTATCTTATCCTAGTGTCTAAACTCTTCTCCATGGCTGGACCCCCAAATAATATTCCTTTACGTGCTAAGGGGTATCTAGAGAGTGGGATAGGTTTAATAACTACCCTAACCCTAACGCGTACCCTAACCCTAACCCCTACCATAACCCTAACACGTACCCTAATCCTAACCCGTACTCTAAACCGAGCCCTAACCCTAAAACTAACCCTAACCCTAACCCATACCCTACGCCGTACCCGAACCCCTCCCCGAACCCGTACCCTAAGCCATACCCTAACCCTAACCCTAAGCCTAACCCTAACCCTAGGCTACCCTTGACTGCTTCTGCCTCCAATAGATTTCCTAAGCACTAGTGTTTTAAGGAACAGCTTAAAAAGAGAATCCTAATGTGATTTCTTTATAATGGGTGTGTTCCTTATCTTATCCTAGTGTCTAAACTCTTCTCCATGGCTGGACCCCCAAATAATATTCCTTTACGTGCTAAGGGGTATCTAGAGAGTGGGATAGGTTTAATAACTACCCTAACCCTAAAGCGTACCCTAACCCTAACCCCTACCCTAACCATAACACGTACCCTAATCCTAACCCGTACCCTAAACCGAGCCCTAACCCTAACCCTAACCCATACCCTACGCCGTACCCGAACCCCTCCCCGAACCCGTACCCTAAGCCGTACCCTAACCCTAACCCTAAGCCTAACCCTAACCCTAGGCTACCCATGACTGCTTCTGCCTCCAATAGATTTCCTAAGCACTAGTGTTTTAAGGAACAGCTTAAAAAGAGAATCCTAATGTGATTTCTTTATACTGGGTGTGTTCCTTATCTTATCCTAGTGTCTAAACTCTTCTCCATGGCTGGACCCCCAAATAATATTCCTTTACGTGCTAAGGGGTATCTAGAGAGTGGGATAGGTTTAATAACTACCCTAACCCTAACGTGTACCCTAACCCTAACCGCTACCCTAACCCTAACACGTACCCTAAACCTAACCCATACCCTAAACCGAGCCCTAACCCTAACACTAACCCTAACCCTAACCCTAACCCATACCCTACGCCATACCCGAACCCCTCCCCGAACCCGTACCCTAAGCCGTACCCTAACCCTAACCCTAAGCCTAACCCTAACCCTAGGCTACCCATGACTGCTTCTGCCTACAATAGATTTCCTAAGCACTAGTGTTTTAAGGAACAGCTTAAAAAGAGAATCCTAATGTGATTTCTTTATACTGGGTGTGTTCCTTATCTTATCCTAGTGTCTAAACTCTTCTCCATGGCTGGACCCCCAAATAATATTCCTTTACGTGCTAAGGGGTATCTAGAGAGTGGGATAGTTTTAATAACTACCCTAACCCTAACGCCTACCCTAACCCTAACCCCTACCCTAACCCTAACACGTACCCTAATCCTAACCCGTACCCTAAACCGAGCCCTAACCCTAAAACTAACCCTAACCCTAACCCATACCCTACGCCGTACCCGATCCCCTCCCCAAAACCATACCCTAAGCCGTACCCTAACCCTAACCCTAACCCTAGGCTACCCTTGACTGCTTCTGCCTCCAATAGATTTCCTAAGCACTAGTGTTTTAAGGAACAGCTTAAAAAGAGAATCCTAATGTGATTTCTTTATAATGGGTGTGTTCCTTATCTTATCCTAGTGTCTAAACTCTTCTCCATGGCTGGACCCCCAAATAATATTCTTTACGTGCTGAGGCGTATCAAGAGAGTGGGAAAGGTTTAATAACTAGCCTAACGCTAACGCGTACCCTAACCCTATCCCGTACACTAACCCTAACACGTACCCTAATCCTAACCCGTACCCTAAACCGAGCCCTAACCCTAACACTTACCCTAACCCTAACCCTAACCCATACCCTACGCCGTACCCGAACCCCTCCCCGAACCCGTACCCTAAGCCGTACCCTAACCCTAACCCTAAGCCTAACCCTAACCCTAGGCTACCCTTGACTGCTTCTGCCTCCAATAGATTTCCTAAGCACTAGTGTTTGAAGGAACAGCTTAAAAAGAGAATCCTAATGTGATTTCTTTATAATGGGTGTGTTCCTTATCTTATCCTAGTGTCTAAACTCTTCTCCATGGCTGGACCCCCAAATAATATTCCTTTACGTGCTAAGGGGTATCTAGAGAGTGGGATAGGTTTAATAACTACCCTAACCCTAAAGCGTACCCTAACCCTAACCCCTACCCTAACCCTAACACGTACCCTAATCCTAACCTGTACCCTAAACCGAGCCCTAACCCTAACACGAACCCTAACCCTAACCCGAACCCATACCCTACGCCGTACCCGAACCCCTCCCCGAACCCGTACCCTAAGCCGTACCCTAACCCTAACCCTAAGCCTAACCCTAACCCTAGGCTACCCTTGACTGCTTCTGCCTCCAATAGATTTCCTAAGCACTAGTGTTTGAAGGAACAGCTTTAAAAGAGAATCCTAATGTGATTTCTTTATAATGGGTGTGTTCCTTATCTTATCTTAGTGTCTAAACTCTTCTCCATGGCTGGACCCCCAAATAATATTCCTTTACGTGCTAAGGGGTATCTAGAGTATGGGATAGGTTTAATAACTACCCTAACCCTAACGCGTACCGTAACCCTAACCCCTACCCTAACCCTAACACGTACCCTAATCCTAACCCGTACCCTAAACCGAGCCCTAACCCTAACACGAACCCTAACCCTAACCCTAACCCATACCCTATGCCGTACTCGAGCCCCTCCCCGAACCCGTACCCTAAGCCGTACCCTAACCCTAATCCTAAGGCTAACCCTAACCCTAGGCTACCCTTGACTGCTTCTGCCTCCAATAGATTTCCTAAGCATTAGTGTTTTAAGGAACAGCTTAAAAAGAGAATCCTAATGTGATTTCTTTATAATGGGTGTGTTCCTTATCTTATCCTAGTGTTTAAACTCTTCTCCATGGCTGGACCCCCAAATAATATTCCTTTACGTGCTAAGGGGTATCTAGAGAGTGGGATAGGTTTAATAACTACCCTAACCCTAATGCGTACCCTAACCCTAACCCCTACCCTAACCCTAACACGTACCCTAAACCTAACCCATACCCTAAACCGAGCCCTAACCCTAACACTTACCCTAACCCTAACCCTAACCCATACCCTATGCCGTACCCGAACCCCTCCCCGAACCCGTACCCTAAGCCGTACCCTAACCCTAACCCTAAGCCTAACCCTAACCCTAGGCTACCCTTGACTGCTTCTGCCTCCAATAGATTTCCTAAGCACTCGTGTTTGAAGGAACAGCTTAAAAAGAGATTCCTAATGTGATTTCTTTATAATGGGTGTGTTCCTTATCTTATCCTAGTGTCTAAACTCTTCTCCATGGCTGGACCCCAAAATAATATTCCTTTACGTGCTAAGGGGTATCTAGAGAGTGGGATAGGTTTAATAACTACCCTAACCCTAAAGCGTACACTAAACCTAACCCCTACCCTAACCCTAACACGTACCCTAATCCTAACCCGTACCCTAAACCGAACCCTAACCCTAACCCTAACCCATACCCTACGCCGTACCCGAACCCCTCCCCGAACCCATACCCTAAGCCGTACCCTAACCGTAACCCTAAGCCTAACCCTAACCCTAGGCTACCCTTGACTGCTTCTGCCTCCAATAGATTTCCTATGCACTAGTGTTTTAAGGAACAGCTTAAAAAGAGAATCCTAATGTGATTTCTTTATACTGGGTGTGTTCCTTATCTTATCCTAGTGTCTAAACTCTTCTCCATGGCTGGACCCCCAAATAATATTCCTTTACGTGCTAAGGGGTGTCTAGAGAGTGGGATAGGTTTAATAACTACCCTAACCCTAACGCCTACCCTAACCCTAACCCCTACCCTAACCCTAACACGTACCCTAATCCTAACCCGTACCCTAAACCGAGCCCTAACCCTAAAACTAACCCTAACCCTAACCCATACCCTACGCCGTACCCGATCCCCTCCCCAAAACCATACCCTAAGCCGTACCCTAACCCTAACCCTAACCCTAGGCTACCCTTGACTGCTTCTGCCTCCAATAGATTTCCTAAGCACTAGTGTTTTAAGGAACAGCTTAAAAAGAGAATCCTAATGTGATTTCTTTATAATGGGTGTGTTCCTTATCTTATCCTAGTGTCTAAACTCTTCTCCATGGCTGGACCCCCAAATAATATTCTTTACGTGCTGAGGCGTATCAAGAGAGTGGGAAAGGTTTAATAACTAGCCTAACGCTAACGCGTACCCTAACCCTATCCCGTACACTAACCCTAACACGTACCCTAATCCTAACCCGTACCCTAAACCGAGCCCTAACCCTAACACTTACCCTAACCCTAACCCTAACCCATACCCTACGCCGTACCCGAACCCCTCCCCGAACCCGTACCCTAAGCCGTACCCTAACCCTAACCCTAAGCCTAACCCTAACCCTAGGCTACCCTTGACTGCTTCTGCCTCCAATAGATTTCCTAAGCACTAGTGTTTGAAGGAACAGCTTAAAAAGAGAATCCTAATGTGATTTCTTTATAATGGGTGTGTTCCTTATCTTATCCTAGTGTCTAAACTCTTCTCCATGGCTGGACCCCCAAATAATATTCCTTTACGTGCTAAGGGGTATCTAGAGAGTGGGATAGGTTTAATAACTACCCTAACCCTAAAGCGTACCCTAACCCTAACCCCTACCCTAACCCTAACACGTACCCTAATCCTAACCTGTACCCTAAACCGAGCCCTAACCCTAACACGAACCCTAACCCTAACCCGAACCCATACCCTACGCCGTACCCGAACCCCTCCCCGAACCCGTACCCTAAGCCGTACCCTAACCCTAACCCTAAGCCTAACCCTAACCCTAGGCTACCCTTGACTGCTTCTGCCTCCAATAGATTTCCTAAGCACTAGTGTTTGAAGGAACAGCTTTAAAAGAGAATCCTAATGTGATTTCTTTATAATGGGTGTGTTCCTTATCTTATCTTAGTGTCTAAACTCTTCTCCATGGCTGGACCCCCAAATAATATTCCTTTACGTGCTAAGGGGTATCTAGAGTATGGGATAGGTTTAATAACTACCCTAACCCTAACGCGTACCGTAACCCTAACCCCTACCCTAACCCTAACACGTACCCTAATCCTAACCCGTACCCTAAACCGAGCCCTAACCCTAACACGAACCCTAACCCTAACCCTAACCCATACCCTATGCCGTACTCGAGCCCCTCCCCGAACCCGTACCCTAAGCCGTACCCTAACCCTAATCCTAAGGCTAACCCTAACCCTAGGCTACCCTTGACTGCTTCTGCCTCCAATAGATTTCCTAAGCATTAGTGTTTTAAGGAACAGCTTAAAAAGAGAATCCTAATGTGATTTCTTTATAATGGGTGTGTTCCTTATCTTATCCTAGTGTTTAAACTCTTCTCCATGGCTGGACCCCCAAATAATATTCCTTTACGTGCTAAGGGGTATCTAGAGAGTGGGATAGGTTTAATAACTACCCTAACCCTAATGCGTACCCTAACCCTAACCCCTACCCTAACCCTAACACGTACCCTAAACCTAACCCATACCCTAAACCGAGCCCTAACCCTAACACTTACCCTAACCCTAACCCTAACCCATACCCTATGCCGTACCCGAACCCCTCCCCGAACCCGTACCCTAAGCCGTACCCTAACCCTAACCCTAAGCCTAACCCTAACCCTAGGCTACCCTTGACTGCTTCTGCCTCCAATAGATTTCCTAAGCACTCGTGTTTGAAGGAACAGCTTAAAAAGAGATTCCTAATGTGATTTCTTTATAATGGGTGTGTTCCTTATCTTATCCTAGTGTCTAAACTCTTCTCCATGGCTGGACCCCAAAATAATATTCCTTTACGTGCTAAGGGGTATCTAGAGAGTGGGATAGGTTTAATAACTACCCTAACCCTAAAGCGTACACTAAACCTAACCCCTACCCTAACCCTAACACGTACCCTAATCCTAACCCGTACCCTAAACCGAACCCTAACCCTAACCCTAACCCATACCCTACGCCGTACCCGAACCCCTCCCCGAACCCATACCCTAAGCCGTACCCTAACCGTAACCCTAAGCCTAACCCTAACCCTAGGCTACCCTTGACTGCTTCTGCCTCCAATAGATTTCCTATGCACTAGTGTTTTAAGGAACAGCTTAAAAAGAGAATCCTAATGTGATTTCTTTATACTGGGTGTGTTCCTTATCTTATCCTAGTGTCTAAACTCTTCTCCATGGCTGGACCCCCAAATAATATTCCTTTACGTGCTAAGGGGTGTCTAGAGAGTGGGATAGGTTTAATAACTACCCTAACCCTAACGCCTACCCTAACCCTAACCCCTACCCTAACCCTAACACGTACCCTAATCCTAACCCGTACCCTAAACCGAGCCCTAACCCTAAAACTAACCCTAACCCTAACCCATACCCTACGCCGTACCCGATCCCCTCCCCAAAACCATACCCTAAGCCGTACCCTAACCCTAACCCTAACCCTAGGCTACCCTTGACTGCTTCTGCCTCCAATAGATTTCCTAAGCACTAGTGTTTTAAGGAACAGCTTAAAAAGAGAATCCTAATGTGATTTCTTTATAATGGGTGTGTTCCTTATCTTATCCTAGTGTCTAAACTCTTCTCCATGGCTGGACCCCCAAATAATATTCTTTACGTGCTGAGGGGTATCAAGAGAGTGGGAAAGGTTTAATAACGAGCCTAACGCTAACGCGTACCCTAACCCTATCCCGTACACTAACCCTAACACGTACCCTAATCCTAACCCGTACCCTAAACCGAGTCCTAATCCTAACACTTACCCTAACCCTAACCCTAACCCATACCCTACGCCGTACCCGAACCCCTCCCCGAACCCGTACCCTAAGCCGTACCCTAACCCTAACCCTAAGCCTAACCCTAACCCTAGGCTACCCTTGACTGCTTCTGCCTCCAATAGATTTCCTAAGCACTAGTGTTTGAAGGAACAGCTTAAAAAGAGAATCCTAATGTGATTTCTTTATAATGGGTGTGTTCCTTATCTTATCCTAGTGTCTAAACTCTTCTCCATGGCTGGACCCCCAAATAATATTCCTTTACGTGCTAAGGGGTATCTAGAGAGTGGGATGGGTTTAATAACTACCCTAACCCTAAAGCGTACCCTAACCCTAACCCCTACCCTAACCCTAACACGTACCCTAATCCTAACCTGTACCCTAAACCGAGCCCTAACCCTAACACGAACCCTAACCCTAACCCGAACCCATACCCTACGCCGTACCCGAACCCCTCCCCGAACCCGTACCCTAAGCCGTACCCTAACCCTAACCCTAAGCCTAACCCTAACCCTAGGCTACCCTTGACTGCTTCTGCCTCCAATAGATTTCCTAAGCACTAGTGTTTGAAGGAACAGCTTTAAAAGAGAATCCTAATGTGATTTCTTTATAATGGGTGTGTTCCTTATCTTATCTTAGTGTCTAAACTCTTCTCCATGGCTGGACCCCCAAATAATGTTCCTTTACGTGCTAAGGGGTATCTAGAGTGTGGGATAGGTTTAATAACTACCCTAACCCTAACGCGTACCCTAACCCTAACCCCTACCCTAACCCTAACACGTACCCTAATCCTAACCCGTACCCTAAACCGAGCCCTAACCCTAACACGAACCCTAACCCTAACCCTAACCCATACCCTATGCCGTACTCGAGCCCCTCCCCGAACCCGTACCCTAAGCCGTACCCTAACCCTAATCCTAAGGCTAACCCTAACCCTAGGCTACCCTTGACTGCTTCTGCCTCCAATAGATTTCCTAAGCACTAGTGTTTTAAGGAACAGCTTAAAAAGAGAATCCTAATGTGATTTCTTTATAATGGGTGTGTTCCTTATCTTATCCTAGTGTCTAAACTCTTCTCCATGGCTGGACCCCCAAATAATATTCCTTTACGTGCTAAGGGGTATCT
This sequence comes from Balaenoptera ricei, assembly GCF_028023285.1. Taxonomy (NCBI): domain Eukaryota; kingdom Metazoa; phylum Chordata; class Mammalia; order Artiodactyla; family Balaenopteridae; genus Balaenoptera; species Balaenoptera ricei. The sequence goes on from NW_026777952.1 coordinate 10,202, forward strand.
AGAGAGTGGGATAGGTTTAATAACTACCCTAACCCTAATGCGTACCCTAACCCTAACCCCTACCCTAACCCTAACACGTACCCTAAACCTAACCCATACCCTAAACCGAGCCCTAACCCTAACACTTACCCTAACCCTAACCCTAACCCATACCCTATGCCGTACCCGAACCCCTCCCCGAACCCGTACCCTAAGCCGTACCCTAACCCTAACCCTAAGCCTAACCCTAACCCTAGGCTACCCTTGACTGCTTCTGCCTCCAATAGATTTCCTAAGCACTCGTGTTTGAAGGAACAGCTTAAAAAGAGAATCCTAATGTGATTTCTTTATAATGGGTGTGTTCCTTATCTTATCCTAGTGTCTAAACTCTTCTCCATGGCTGGACCCCAAAATAATATTCCTTTACGTGCTAAGGGGTATCTAGAGAGTGGGATAGGTTTAATAACTACCCTAACCCTAAAGCGTACACTAAACCTAACCCCTACCCTTACCCTAACACGTACCCTAATCCTAACCCGTACCCTAAACCGAGCCCTAACCCTAACCCTAACCCATACCCTACGCCGTACCCGAACCCCTCCCCGAACCCATACCCTAAGCCGTACCCTAACCGTAACCCTAAGCCTAACCCTAACCCTAGGCTACCCTTGACTGCTTCTGCCTCCAATAGATTTCCTAAGCACTAGTGTTTTAAGGAACAGCTTAAAAAGAGAATCCTAATGTGATTTCTTTATACTGGGTGTGTTCCTTATCTTATCCTAGTGTCTAAACTCTTCTCCATGGCTGGACCCCCAAATAATATTCCTTTACGTGCTAAGGGGTATCTAGAGAGTGGGATAGGTTTAATAACTACCCTAACGCTAACGCATACCCTAACCGTAACCACTACCCTAACCCTAACACGTACCCTAATCCTAACCCGTACCCTAAACCGAGCCCTAACCCTAACACGAACCCTAACACTAACCCTAACCCATACCCTACGCCATACCCGAACCCCTCCCCGAACCCGTACCCTAAGCCGTACCCTAACCCTAACCCTAAGCCTAACCCTAACCCTAGGCTACCCATGACTGCTTCTGCCTCCAATAGATTTCCTAAGCACTAGTGTTTTAAGGAAGAGCTTAAAAAGAGAATCCTAATGTGATTTCTTTATACTGGGTGTGTTCCTTATCTTATCCTAGTGTCTAAACTCTTCTCCATGGCTGGACCCCCAAATAATATTCCTTTACGTGCTAAGGGGTATCTAGAGAGTGGGATAGGTTTAATAACTACCCTAACCCTAACGCGTACCCTAACCCTAACCCCTACCCTAACCCTAACACGTACCCTAAACCTAACCCATACCCTAAACCGAGCCCTAACCCTAACACTAACCCTAACCCTAGCCCTAACCCATACCCTACGCCAAACCCGAACCCCTCCCCGAACCCGTACCCTAAGCCGTACCCTAACCCTAACCCTGAGCCTAACCCTAACCCTAGGCTACCCATGACTGCTTCTGCCTACAATAGATTTCCTAAGCACTAGTGTTTTAAGGAACAGCTTAAAAAGAGAATCCTAATGTGATTTCTTTATACTGGGTGTGTTCCTTATCTTATCCTAGTGTCTAAACTCTTCTCCATGGCTGGACCCCCAAATAATATTCCTTTACGTGCTAAGGGGTATCTAGAGAGTGGGATAGGTTTAATAACTACCCTAACCCTAACGCCTACCCTAACCCTAACCCCTACCCTAACCCTAACACGTACCCTAATCCTAACCCGTACCCTAAACCGAACCCTAACCCTAAACTAACCCTAACCCTAACCCATACCCTACGCCGTACCCGATCCCCTCCCCAAAACCATACCCTAAGCCGTACCCTAACCCTAACCCTAACCCTAGGCTACCCTTGACTGCTTCTGCCTCCAATAGATTTCCTAAGCACTAGTGTTTTAAGGAACAGCTTAAAAAGAGAATCCTAATGTGATTTCTTTATAATGGGTGTGTTCCTTATCTTATCCTAGTGTCTAAACTCTTCTCCATGGCTGGACCCCCAAATAATATTCTTTACGTGCTGAGGGGTATCAAGAGAGTGGGAAAGGTTTAATAACTAGCCTAACGCTAACGCGTACCCTACCCCTATCCCGTACACTAACCCTAACACGTACCCTAATCCTAACCCGTACCCTAAACCGAGCCCTAACCCTAACACTTACCCTAACCCTAACCCTAACCCATACCCTACGCCCTACCCAAACCCCTCCCCGAACCCGTACCCTAAGCCGTACCCTAACCCTAAGCCTAAGCCTAACCCTAACCCTAGGCTACCCTTGACTGCTTCTGCCTCCAATAGATTTCCTAAGCACTAGTGTTTCAAGGAACAGCTTAAAAAGAGAATCCTAATGTGATTTCTTTATAATGGGTGTGTTCCTTATCTTATCCTAGTGTCTAAACTCTTCTCCATGGCTGGACCCCCAAATAATATTCCTTTACGTGCTAACTGGTATCTAGAGAGTGGGATAGGTTTAATAACTACGCTAACCCTAAAGCGTACCCTAACCCTAACCCCTAATCTAACCCTAACACGTACCCTAATCCTAACCCGTACCCTAAACCGAGCCCTAGCCCTAACACGAACCCTAACCCTAACCCTAACCCGTACCCTATGCCGTAACCGAACCCCTCCCCGAACCCGTACCCTAAGCCGTACCCTAACCCTAACCCTAAGGCTAACCCTAACCCTAGGCTACCCTTGACTGCTTCTGCCTCCAATAGATTTCCTAAGCACTAGTGTTTTAAGGAACAGCTTAAAAAGAGAATCCTAATGTGATTTCTTTATAATGGGTGTGTTCCTTATCTTATCCTAGTGTCTAAACTCTTCTCCATGGCTGGACCCCCAAATAATATTCCTTTACGTGCTAAGGGGTATCTAGAGAGTGGGATAGGTTTAATAACTACCCTAACCCTAACGCGTACCCTAACCCTAACCCCTACCCTAACCCTAACACGTACCATAATCCTAACCCGTACTCTAAACCGAGCCCTAACCCTAAAACTAACCCTAACCCTAACCCATACCCTACGCCGTACCCGATCCCCTTCCCAAAACCATACCCTAAGCCGTACCCTAACCCTAACCCTAACCCTAGGCTACCCTTGACTGCTTCTGCCTCCAATAGATTTCCTAAGCACTAGTGTTTTAAGGAACAGCTTAAAAAGAGAATCCTAATGTGATTTCTTTATAATGGGTGTGTTCCTTATCTTATCCTAGTGTCTAAACTCTTCTCCATGGCTGGACCCCCAAATAATATTCTTTACGTGCTGAGGGGTATCAAGAGAGTGGGAAAGGTTTAATAACTAGCCTAACGCTAACGCGTACCCTAACCCTATCCCCTACACTAACCCTAACACGTACCCTAATCCTAACCCGTACCCTAAACCGAGCCCTAACCCTAACACTTACCCTAACCCTAACCCTAACCCGTACCCTACGCCGTACCCGAACCCCTCCCCGAACCCGTACCCTAAGCCGTACCCTAACCCTAACCCTAAGCCTAACCCTAACCCTAGGCTACCCTTGACTGCTTCTGCCTCCAATAGATTTCCTAAGCACTAGTGTTTTAAGGAACAGCTTAAAAAGAGAATCCTAATGTGATTTCTTTATAATGGGTGTGTTCCTTATCTTATCCTAGTGTCTAAACTCTTCTCCATGGCTGGACCCCCAAATAATATTCCTTTACGTGCTAAGGGGTATCTAGAGAGTGGGATAGGTTTAATAACTACCCTAACCCTAACGCGTACCCTAACCCTAACCCCTACCCTAACCCTAACACGTACCCTAAACCTAACCCATACCCTGAACCGAGCCCTAACCCTAACACTTACCCTAACCCTAACCCTAACCCATACCCTACGCCGTACCCGAACCCCTCCCCGAACCCGTACCCTAAGCCGTACCCTAACCCTAACACTAAGCCTAACCCTAACCCTAGGCTACCCTTGACTGCTTCTGCCTCCAATAGATTTCCTAAGCACTAGTGTTTTAAGGAACAGCTTAAAAAGAGAATCCTAATGTGATTTCTTTATAATGGGTGTGTTCCTTATCTTATCCTAGTGTCTAAACTCTTCTCCATGGCTGGACCCCCAAATAATATTCCTTTACGTGCAAACTGGTATCTAGAGAGTGGGATAGGTTTAATAACTACCCTAACCCTAAAGCGTACCCTAACCCTAACCCCTACCCTAACCCTAACACGTACCCTAATCCTAACCTGTACCCTAAACCGAGCCCTAACCCTAACACGAACCCTAACCCTAACCCTAACCCATACTCTACGCCGTACCCGAACCCCTCCCCGAACCCGTACCCTAAGCCGTACCCTAACCCTAACCCTAAGCCTAACCCTAACCCTAGGCTACCCTTGACTGCTTCTGCCTCCAATAGATTTCCTAAGCTCTAGTGTTTGAAGGAACAGCTTAAAAAGAGAATCCTAATGTGATTTCTTTATAATGGGTGTGTTCCTTATCTTATCCTAGTGTCTAAACTCTTCTCCATGGCTGGACCCCCAAATAATATTCCTTTACGTGCTAAGGGGTATCTAGAGAGTGGGATAGGTTTAATAACTACCCTAACCCTAAAGCGTACCCTAACCCTAACCCCTACCCTAACCATAACACGTACCCTAATCCTAACCCGTACCCTAAACCGAGCCCTAACTCTAACCCTAACCCATACCCTACGCCGTACCCGAACCCCTCCCCGAACCCGTACCCTAAGCCGTACCCTAACCCTAACCCTAAGCCTAACCCTAACCCTAGGCTACCCTTGACTGCTTCTGCCTCCAATAGATTTCCTAAGCACTAGTGTTTTAAGGAACAGCTTAAAAAGAGAATCCTAATGTGATTTCTTTATACTGGGTGTGTTCCTTATCTTATCCTAGTGTCTAAACTCTTCTCCATGGCTGGACCCCCAAATAATATTCCTTTACGTGCTAAGGGGTATCTAGAGAGTGGGATAGGTTTAATAACTACCCTAACCCTAACGCGTACCCTAACCCTAACCCCTACCATAACCCTAACACGTACCCTAATCCTAACCCGTACTCTAAACCGAGCCCTAACCCTAAAACTAACCCTAACCCTAACCCATACCCTACGCCGTACCCGAACCCCTCCCCGAACCCGTACCCTAAGCCATACCCTAACCCTAACCCTAAGCCTAACCCTAACCCTAGGCTACCCTTGACTGCTTCTGCCTCCAATAGATTTCCTAAGCACTAGTGTTTTAAGGAACAGCTTAAAAAGAGAATCCTAATGTGATTTCTTTATAATGGGTGTGTTCCTTATCTTATCCTAGTGTCTAAACTCTTCTCCATGGCTGGACCCCCAAATAATATTCCTTTACGTGCTAAGGGGTATCTAGAGAGTGGGATAGGTTTAATAACTACCCTAACCCTAAAGCGTACCCTAACCCTAACCCCTACCCTAACCATAACACGTACCCTAATCCTAACCCGTACCCTAAACCGAGCCCTAACCCTAACCCTAACCCATACCCTACGCCGTACCCGAACCCCTCCCCGAACCCGTACCCTAAGCCGTACCCTAACCCTAACCCTAAGCCTAACCCTAACCCTAGGCTACCCATGACTGCTTCTGCCTCCAATAGATTTCCTAAGCACTAGTGTTTTAAGGAACAGCTTAAAAAGAGAATCCTAATGTGATTTCTTTATACTGGGTGTGTTCCTTATCTTATCCTAGTGTCTAAACTCTTCTCCATGGCTGGACCCCCAAATAATATTCCTTTACGTGCTAAGGGGTATCTAGAGAGTGGGATAGGTTTAATAACTACCCTAACCCTAACGTGTACCCTAACCCTAACCGCTACCCTAACCCTAACACGTACCCTAAACCTAACCCATACCCTAAACCGAGCCCTAACCCTAACACTAACCCTAACCCTAACCCTAACCCATACCCTACGCCATACCCGAACCCCTCCCCGAACCCGTACCCTAAGCCGTACCCTAACCCTAACCCTAAGCCTAACCCTAACCCTAGGCTACCCATGACTGCTTCTGCCTACAATAGATTTCCTAAGCACTAGTGTTTTAAGGAACAGCTTAAAAAGAGAATCCTAATGTGATTTCTTTATACTGGGTGTGTTCCTTATCTTATCCTAGTGTCTAAACTCTTCTCCATGGCTGGACCCCCAAATAATATTCCTTTACGTCCTAAGGGGTATCTAGAGAGTGGGATAGTTTTAATAACTACCCTAACCCTAACGCCTACCCTAACCCTAACCCCTACCCTAACCCTAACACGTACCCTAATCCTAACCCGTACCCTAAACCGAGCCCTAACCCTAAAACTAACCCTAACCCTAACCCATACCCTCCGCCGTACCCGATCCCCTCCCCAAAACCATACCCTAAGCCGTACCCTAACCCTAACCCTAACCCTAGGCTACCCTTGACTGCTTCTGCCTCCAATAGATTTCCTAAGCACTAGTGTTTTAAGGAACAGCTTAAAAAGAGAATCCTAATGTGATTTCTTTATAATGGGTGTGTTCCTTATCTTATCCTAGTGTCTAAACTCTTCTCCATGGCTGGACCCCCAAATAATATTCTTTACGTGCTGAGGCGTATCAAGAGATTGGGAAAGGTTTAATAACTAGCCTAACGCTAACGCGTACCCTAACCCTATCCCGTACACTAACCCTAACACGTACCCTAATCCTAACCCGTACCCTAAACCGAGCCCTAACCCTAACACGAACCCTAACCCTAACCCTAACCCATACCCTACGCCGTACCCGAACCCCTCCCCGAACCCGTACCCTAAGCCGTACCCTAACCCTAACCCTAAGCCTAACCCTAACCCTAGGCTACCCTTGACTGCTTCTGCCTCCAATAGATTTCCTTCCTAAGCACTAGTGTTTGAAGGAACAGCTTAAAAAGAGAATCCTAATGTGATTTCTTTATAATGGGTGTGTTCCTTATCTTATCCTAGTGTCTAAACTCTTCTCCATGGCTGGACCCCCAAATAATATTCCTTTACGTGCTAAGGGGTATCTAGAGAGTGGGATAGGTTTAATAACTACCCTAACCCTAAAGCGTACCCTAACCCTAACCCCTACCCTAACCCTAACACGTACCCTAATCCTAACCTGTACCCTAAACCGAGCCCTAACCCTAACACGAACCCTAACCCTAACCCGAACCCATACCCTACGCTGTACCCGAACCCCTCCCCGAACCCGTACCCTAAGCCGTACCCTAACCCTAACCCTAAGCCTAACCCTAACCCTAGGCTACCCTTGACTGCTTCTGCCTCCAATAGATTTCCTAAGCACTAGTGTTTGAAGGAACAGCTTTAAAAGAGAATCCTAATGTGATTTCTTTATAATGGGTGTGTTCCTTATCTTATCTTAGTGTCTAAACTCTTCTCCATGGCTGGACCCCCAAATAATATTCCTTTACGTGCTAAGGGGTATCTAGAGTATGGGATAGGTTTAATAACTACCCTAACCCTAACGCGTACCGTAACCCTAACCCCTACCCTAACCCTAACACGTACCCTAATCCTAACCGTACCCTAAACCGAGCCCTAACCCTAACACGAACCCTAACCCTAACCCTAACCCATACCCTATGCCGTACTCGAGCCCCTCCCCGAACCCGTACCCTAAGCCGTACCCTAACCCTAATCCTAAGGCTAACCCTAACCCTAGGCTACCCTTGACTGCTTCTGCCTCAATAGATTTCCTAAGCATTAGTGTTTTAAGGAACAGCTTAAAAGAGAATCCTAATGTGATTTCTTTATAATGGGTGTGTTCCTTATCTTATCCTAGTGTTTAAACTCTTCTCCATGGCTGGACCCCAAATAATATTCCTTTACGTGCTAAGGGGTATCTAGAGAGTGGGATAGGTTTAATAACTACCCTAACCCTAATGCGTACCCTAACCCTAACCCCTACCCTAACCCTAACACGTACCCTAAACCTAACCCATACCCTAAACCGAGCCCTAACCCTAACACTTACCCTAACCCTAACCCTAACCCATACCCTATGCCGTACCCGAACCCCTCCCCGAACCCGTACCCTAAGCCGTACCCTAACCCTAACCCTAAGCCTAACCCTAACCCTAGGCTACCCTTGACTGCTTCTGCCTCCAATAGATTTCCTAAGCACTCGTGTTTGAAGGAACAGCTTAAAAAGAGAATCCTAATGTGATTTCTTTATAATGGGTGTGTTCCTTATCTTATCCTAGTGTCTAAACTCTTCTCCATGGCTGGACCCCAAAATAATATTCCTTTACGTGCTAAGGGGTATCTAGAGAGTGGGATAGGTTTAATAACTACCCTAACCCTAAAGCGTACACTAAACCTAACCCCTACCCTAACCCTAACACGTACCCTAATCCTAACCCGTACCCTAAACCGAACCCTAACCCTAACCCTAACCCATACCCTACGCCGTACCCGAACCCCTCCCCGAACCCATACCCTAAGCCGTACCCTAACCGTAACCCTAAGCCTAACCCTAACCCTAGGCTACCCTTGACTGCTTCTGCCTCCAATAGATTTCCTATGCACTAGTGTTTTAAGGAACAGCTTAAAAAGAGAATCCTAATGTGATTTCTTTATACTGGGTGTGTTCCTTATCTTATCCTAGTGTCTAAACTCTTCTCCATGGCTGGACCCCCAAATAATATTCCTTTACGTGCTAAGGGGTATCTAGAGAGTGGGATAGGTTTAATAACTACCCTAACCCTAACGCCTACCCTAACCCTACCCCTACCCTAACCCTAACACGTACCCTAATCCTAACCCGTACCCTAAACCGAGCCCTAACCCTAAAACTAACCCTAACCCTAACCCATACCCTACGCCGTACCCAATCCCCTCCCCAAAACCATACCCTAAGCCGTACCCTAACCCTAACCCTAACCCTAGGCTACCCTTGACTGCTTCTGCCTCCAATAGATTTCCTAAGCACTAGTGTTTTAAGGAACAGCTTAAAAAGAGAATCCTAATGTGATTTCTTTATAATGGGTGTGTTCCTTATCTTATCCTAGTGTCTAAACTCTTCTCCATGGCTGGACCCCCAAATAATATTCTTTACGTGCTGAGGGGTATCAAGAGAGTGGGAAAGGTTTAATAACGAGCCTAACGCGAACGCGTACCCTAACCCTATCCCGTACACTAACCCTAACAGGTACCCTAATCCTAACCCGTACCCTAAACCGAGCCCTAATCCTAACACTTACCCTAACCCTAACCCTAACCCATACCCTACGCCGTACCCGAACCCCTCCCCGAACCCGTACCCTAAGCCGTACCCTAACCCTAACCCTAAGCCTAACCCTAACCCTAGGCTACCCTTGACTGCTTCTGCCTCCAATAGATTTCCTAAGCACTAGTGTTTGAAGGAACAGCTTAAAAAGAGAATCCTAATGTGATTTCTTTATAATGGGTGTGTTCCTTATCTTATCCTAGTGTCTAAACTCTTCTCCATGGCTGGACCCCCAAATAATATTCCTTTACGTGCTAAGGGGTATCTAGAGAGTGGGATAGGTTTAATAACTACCCTAACCCTAAAGCGTACCCTAACCCTAACCCCTACCCTAACCCTAACACGTACCCTAATCCTAACCTGTACCCTAAACCGAGCCCTAACCCTAACACGAACCCTAACCCTAACCCGAACCCATACCCTACGCCGTACCCGAACCCCTCTCCGAACCCGTACCCTAAGCCGTACCCTAACCCTAACCCTAAGCCTAACCCTAACCCTAGGCTACCCTTGACTGCTTCTGCCTCCAATAGATTTCCTAAGCACTAGTGTTTGAAGGAACAGCTTTAAAAGAGAATCCTAATGTGATTTCTTTATAATGGGTGTGTTCCTTATCTTATCTTAGTGTCTAAACTCTTCTCCATGGCTGGACCCCCAAATAATATTCCTTTACGTGCTAAGGGGTATCTAGAGTGTGGGATAGGTTTAATAACTACCCTAACCCTAACGCGTACCGTAACCCTAACCCCTACCCTAACCCTAACACGTACCCTAATCCTAACCCGTACCCTAAACCGAGCCCTAACCCTAACACGAACCCTAACCCTAACCCTAACCCATACCCTATGCCGTACTCGAGCCCCTCCCCGAACCCGTACCCTAAGCCGTACCCTAACCCTAATCCTAAGGCTAACCCTAACCCTAGGCTACCCTTGACTGCTTCTGCCTCCAATAGATTTCCTAAGCACTAGTGTTTTAAGGAACAGCTTAAAAAGAGAATCCTAATGTGATTTCTTTATAATGGGTGTGTTCCTTATCTTATCCTAGTGTCTAAACTCTTCTCCATGGCTGGACCCCCAAATAATATTCCTTTACGTGCTAAGGGGTATCTAGAGAGTGGGATAGGTTTAATAACTACCCTAACCCTAATGCGTACCCTAACCCTAACCCCTACCCTAACCCTAACACGTACCCTAAACCTAACCCATACCCTAAACCGAGCCCTAACCCTAACACTTACCCTAACCCTAACCCTAACCCATACCCTATGCCGTACCCGAACCCCTCCCCGAACCCGTACCCTAAGCCGTACCCTAACCCTAACCCTAAGCCTAACCCTAACCCTAGGCTACCCTTGACTGCTTCTGCCTCCAATAGATTTCCTAAGCACTCGTGTTTGAAGGAACAGCTTAAAAAGAGAATCCTAATGTGATTTCTTTATAATGGGTGTGTTCCTTATCTTATCCTAGTGTCTAAACTCTTCTCCATGGCTGGACCCCAAAATAATATTCCTTTACGTGCTAAGGGGTATCTAGAGAGTGGGATAGGTTTAATAACTACCCTAACCCTAAAGCGTACACTAAACCTAACCCCTACCCTAACCCTAACACGTACCCTAATCCTAACCCGTACCCTAAACCGAGCCCTAACCCTAACCCTAACCCATACCCTACGCCGTACCCGAACCCCTCCCCGAACCCATACCCTAAGCCGTACCCTAACCGTAACCCTAAGCCTAACCCTAACCCTAGGCTACCCTTGACTGCTTCTGCCTCCAATAGATTTCCTAAGCACTAGTGTTTTAAGGAACAGCTTAAAAAGAGAATCCTAATGTGATTTCTTTATACTGGGTGTGTTCCTTATCTTATCCTAGTGTCTAAACTCTTCTCCATGGCTGGACCCCCAAATAATATTCCTTTACGTGCTAAGGGGTATCTAGAGAGTGGGATAGGTTTAATAACTACCCTAACGCTAACGCATACCCTAACCCTAACCACTACCCTAACCCTAACACGTACCCTAATCCTAACCCGTACCCTAAACCGAGCCCTAACCCTAACACGAACCCTAACACTAACCCTAACCCATACCCTACGCCATACCCGAACCCCTCCCCGAACCCGTACCCTAAGCCGTACCCTAACCCTAACCCTAAGCCTAACCCTAACCCTAGGCTACCCATGACTGCTTCTGCCTCCAATAGATTTCCTAAGCACTAGTGTTTTAAGGAAGAGCTTAAAAAGAGAATCCTAATGTGATTTCTTTATACTGGGTGTGTTCCTTATCTTATCCTAGTGTCTAAACTCTTCTCCATGGCTGGACCCCCAAATAATATTCCTTTACGTGCTAAGGGGTATCTAGAGAGTGGGATAGGTTTAATAACTACCCTAACCCTAACGCGTACCCTAACCCTAACCCCTACCCTAACCCTAACACGTACCCTAAACCTAACCCATACCCTAAACCGAGCCCTAACCCTAACACTAACCCTAACCCTAGCCCTAACCCATACCCTACGCCAAACCCGAACCCCTCCCCGAACCCGTACCCTAAGCCGTACCCTAACCCTAACCCTGAGCCTAACCCTAACCCTAGGCTACCCATGACTGCTTCTGCCTACAATAGATTTCCTAAGCACTAGTGTTTTAAGGAACAGCTTAAAAAGAGAATCCTAATGTGATTTCTTTATACTGGGTGTGTTCCTTATCTTATCCTAGTGTCTAAACTCTTCTCCATGGCTGGACCCCCAAATAATATTCCTTTACGTGCTAAGGGGTATCTAGAGAGTGGGATAGGTTTAATAACTACCCTAACCCTAAAGCGTACCCTAATCCTAACCCCTACCCTAACCCTAACACGTACCCTAATCCTAACCCGTACCCTAAACCGAGCCCTAACCCTAAAACTAACCCTAACCCTAACCCATACCCTACGCCGTACCCGATCCCCTCCCCAAAACCGTACCCTAAGCCGTACCCTAACCCTAACCCTAACCCTAGGCTACCCTTGACTGCTTCTGCCTCCAATAGATTTCCTAAGCACTAGTGTTTTAAGGAACAGCTTAAAAAGAGAATCCTAATGTGATTTCTTTATACTGGGTGTGTTCCTTATCTTATCCTAGTGTCTAAACTCTTCTCCATGGCTGGACCCCCAAATAATATTCCTTTACGTGCTAAGGGGTATCTAGAGAGTGGGATAGGTTTAATAACTACCCTAACCCTAAAGCGTACCCTAATCCTAACCCCTACCCTAACCCTAACACGTACCCTAATCCTAACCCGTACCCTAAACCGAGCCCTAACCCTAAAACTAACCCTAACCCTAACCCATACCCTACGCCGTACCCGATCCCCTCCCCAAAACCGTACCCTAAGCCGTACCCTAACCCTAACCCTAACCCTAGGCTACCCTTGACTGCTTCTGCCTCCAATAGATTTCCTAAGCACTAGTGTTTTAAGGAACAGCTTAAAAAGAGAATCCTAATGTGATTTCTTTATACTGGGTGTGTTCCTTATCTTATCCTAGTGTCTAAACTCTTCTCCATGGCTGGACCCCCAAATAATATTCCTTTACGTGCTAAGGGGTATCTAGAGAGTGGGATAGGTTTAATAACTACCCTAACCCTAACGCGTACCCTAACCCTAACCCCTACCCTAACCCTAACACGTACCCTAATCCTAACCCGTACCCTAAACCGAGCCCTAACCCTAACACTAACCCTAACCCTAACCCTAACCCATACCCTATGCCGTACTCGAGTCCCTCCCCGAACACGTACCCTAAGCCGTACGCTAACCCTAACCCTAAGGCTAACCCTAACCCTAGGCTCCCCTTGACTGCTTCTGCCTCCAATAGATTTCCTAAGCACTAGTGTTTTAAGGAACAGCTTAAAAAGAGAATCCTAATGTGATTTCTTTATAATGGGTGTGTTCCTTATCTTATCCTAGTGTCTAAACTCTTCTCCATGGCTGGACCCCCAAATAATATTCCTTTACGTTCTAAGGGGTATCTAGAGAGTGGGATAGGTTTAATAACTACCCTAACCCTAACGCCTACCCTAACCCTAACCCCTACCCTAACCCTAACACGTACCCTAATCCTAACCCGTACCCTAAACCGAGCCCTAACCCTAAAACTAACCCTAACCCTAACCCATACACTACGCCGTACCCGATCCCCTCCCCAAAACCATACCCTAAGCCGTACCCTAACCCTAACCCTAACCCTAGGCTACCCTTGACTGCTTCTGCCTCCAATAGATTTCCTAAGCACTAGTGTTTTAAGGAACAGCTTAAAAAGAGAATCCTAATGTGATTTCTTTATAATGGGTGTGTTCCCTATCTTATCCTAGTGTCTAAACTCTTCTCCATGGCTGGACCCCCAAATAATATTCTTTACGTGCTGAGGGGTATCAAGAGAGTGGGAAAGGTTTAATAACTAGCCTAACGCTAACGCGTACCCTAACCCTATCCCGTACACTAACCCTAACACGTACCCTAATCCTAACCCGTACCCTAAACCGAGCCCTAACCCTAACACTTACCCTAACCCTAACCCTAACCCATACCCTACGCCGTACCCGAACCCCTCCCCGAACCCGTACCCTAAGCCGTACCCTAACCCTAACCCTAAGCCTAACCCTAACCCTAGGCTACCCTTGACTGCTTCTGCCTCCAATAGATTTCCTAAGCACTAGTGTTTGAAGGAACAGCTTAAAAAGAGAATCCTAATGTGATTTCTTTATAATGGGTGTGTTCCTTATCTTATCCTAGTGTCTAAACTCTTCTCCATGGCTGGACCCCCAAATAATATTCCTTTACGTGCTAAGGGGTATCTAGAGAGTGGGATAGGTTTAATAACTACCCTAACCCTAAAGCGTACCCTAACCCTAACCCCTACCCTAACCCTAACACGTACCCTAATCCTAACCTGTACCCTAAACCGAGCCCTAACCCTAACACGAACCCTAACCCTAACCCGAACCCATACCCTACGCCGTACCCGAACCCCTCCCCGAACCCGTACCCTAAGCCGTACCCTAACCCTAACCCTAAGCCTAACCCTAACCCTAGGCTACCCTTGACTGCTTCTGCCTCCAATAGATTTCCTAAGCACTAGTGTTTGAAGGAACAGCTTTAAAAGAGAATCCTAATGTGATTTCTTTATAATGGGTGTGTTCCTTATCTTATCTTAGTGTCTAAACTCTTCTCCATGGCTGGACCCCCAAATAATATTCCTTTACGTGCTAAGGGGTATCTAGAGTATGGGATAGGTTTAATAACTACCCTAACCCTAACGCGTACCGTAACCCTAACCCCTACCCTAACCCTAACACGTACCCTAATCCTAACCCGTACCCTAAACCGAGCCCTAACCCTAACACGAACCCTAACCCTAACCCTAACCCATACCCTATGCCGTACTCGAGCCCCTCCCCGAACCCGTACCCTAAGCCGTACCCTAACCCTAATCCTAAGGCTAACCCTAACCCTAGGCTACCCTTGACTGCTTCTGCCTCCAATAGATTTCCTAAGCATTAGTGTTTTAAGGAACAGCTTAAAAAGAGAATCCTAATGTGATTTCTTTATAATGGGTGTGTTCCTTATCTTATCCTAGTGTTTAAACTCTTCTCCATGGCTGGACCCCCAAATAATATTCCTTTACGTGCTAAGGGGTATCTAGAGAGTGGGATAGGTTTAATAACTACCCTAACCCTAATGCGTAGCCTAACCCTAACCCCTACCCTAACCCTAACACGTACCCTAAACCTAACCCATACCCTAAACCGAGCCCTAACCCTAACACTTACCCTAACCCTAACCCTAACCCATACCCTATGCCGTACCCGAACCCCTCCCCGAACCCGTACCCTAAGCCGTACCCTAACCCTAACCCTAAGCCTAACCCTAACCCTAGGCTACCCTTGACTGCTTCTGCCTCCAATAGATTTCCTAAGCACTCGTGTTTGAAGGAACAGCTTAAAAAGAGAATCCTAATGTGATTTCTTTATAATGGGTGTGTTCCTTATCTTATCCTAGTGTCTAAACTCTTCTCCATGGCTGGACCCCAAAATAATATTCCTTTACGTGCTAAGGGGTATCTAGAGAGTGGGATAGGTTTAATAACTACCCTAACCCTAAAGCGTACACTAAACCTAACCCCTACCCTAACCCTAACACGTACCCTAATCCTAACCCGTACCCTAAACCGAACCCTAACCCTAACCCTAACCCATACCCTACGCCGTACCCGAACCCCTCCCCGAACCCATACCCTAAGCCGTACCCTAACCGTAACCCTAAGCCTAACCCTAACCCTAGGCTACCCTTGACTGCTTCTGCCTCCAATAGATTTCCTATACACTAGTGTTTTAAGGAACAGCTTAAAAAGAGAATCCTAATGTGATTTCTTTATACTGGGTGTGTTCCTTATCTTATCCTAGTGTCTAAACTCTTCTCCATGGCTGGACCCCCAAATAATATTCCTTTACGTGCTAAGGGGTATCTAGAGAGTGGGATAGGTTTAATAACTACCCTAACCCTAACGCCTACCCTAACCCTAACCCCTACCCTAACCCTAACACGTACCCTAATCCTAACCCGTACCCTAAACCGAGCCCTAACCCTAAAACTAACCCTAACCCTAACCCATACCCTACGCCGTACCCGATCCCCTCCCCAAAACCATACCCTAAGCCGTACCCTAACCCTAACCCTAACCCTAGGCTACCCTTGACTGCTTCTGCCTCCAATAGATTTCCTAAGCACTAGTGTTTTAAGGAACAGCTTAAAAAGAGAATCCTAATGTGATTTCTTTATAATGGGTGTGTTCCTTATCTTATCCTAGTGTCTAAACTCTTCTCCATGGCTGGACCCCCAAATAATATTCTTTACGTGCTGAGGGGTATCAAGAGAGTGGGAAAGGTTTAATAACGAGCCTAACGCTAACGCGTACCCTAACCCTATCCCGTACACTAACCCTAACACGTACCCTAATCCTAACCCGTACCCTAAACCGAGCCCTAATCCTAACACTTACCCTAACCCTAACCCTAACCCATACCCTACGCCGTACCCGAACCCCTCCCCGAACCCGTACCCTAAGCCGTACCCTAACCCTAACCCTAAGCCTAACCCTAACCCTAGGCTACCCTTGACTGCTTCTGCCTCCAATAGATTTCCTAAGCACTAGTGTTTGAAGGAACAGCTTAAAAAGAGAATCCTAATGTGATTTCTTTATAATGGGTGTGTTCCTTATCTTATCCTAGTGTCTAAACTCTTCTCCATGGCTGGACCCCCAAATAATATTCCTTTACGTGCTAAGGGGTATCTAGAGAGTGGGATAGGTTTAATAACTACCCTAACCCTAAAGCGTACCCTAACCCTAACCCCTACCCTAACCCTAACACGTACCCTAATCCTAACCTGTACCCTAAACCGAGCCCTAACCCTAACACGAACCCTAACCCTAACCCGAACCCATACCCTACGCCGTACCCGAACCCCTCCCCGAACCCGTACCCTAAGCCGTACCCTAACCCTAACCCTAAGCCTAACCCTAACCCTAGGCTACCCTTGACTGCTTCTGCCTCCAATAGATTTCCTAAGCACTAGTGTTTGAAGGAACAGCTTTAAAAGAGAATCCTAATGTGATTTCTTTATAATGGGTGTGTTCCTTATCTTATCTTAGTGTCTAAACTCTTCTCCATGGCTGGACCCCCAAATAATATTCCTTTACGTGCTAAGGGGTATCTAGAGTGTGGGATAGGTTTAATAACTACCCTAACCCTAACGCGTACCCTAACCCTAACCCCTACCCTAACCCTAACACGTACCCTAATCCTAACCCGTACCCTAAACCGAGCCCTAACCCTAACACGAACCCTAACCCTAACCCTAACCCATACCCTATGCCGTACTCGAGCCCCTCCCCGAACCCGTACCCTAAGCCGTACCCTAACCCTAATCCTAAGGCTAACCCTAACCCTAGGCTACCCTTGACTGCTTCTGCCTCCAATAGATTTCCTAAGCACTAGTGTTTTAAGGAACAGCTTAAAAAGAGAATCCTAATGTGATTTCTTTATAATGGGTGTGTTCCTTATCTTATCCTAGTGTCTAAACTCTTCTCCATGGCTGGACCCCCAAATAATATTCCTTTACGTGCTAAGGGGTATCTAGAGAGTGGGATAGGTTTAATAACTACCCTAACCCTAATGCGTACCCTAACCCTAACCCCTACCCTAACCCTAACACGTACCCTAAACCTAACCCATACCCTAAACCGAGCCCTAACCCTAACACTTACCCTAACCCTAACCCTAACCCATACCCTATGCCGTACCCGAACCCCTCCCCGAACCCGTACCCTAAGCCGTACCCTAACCCTAACCCTAAGCCTAACCCTAACCCTAGGCTACCCTTGACTGCTTCTGCCTCCAATAGATTTCCTAAGCACTCGTGTTTGAAGGAACAGCTTAAAAAGAGAATCCTAATGTGATTTCTTTATAATGGGTGTGTTCCTTATCTTATCCTAGTGTCTAAACTCTTCTCCATGGCTGGACCCCAAAATAATATTCCTTTACGTGCTAAGGGGTATCTAGAGAGTGGGATAGGTTTAATAACTACCCTAACCCTAAAGCGTACACTAAACCTAACCCCTACCCTAACCCTAACACGTACCCTAATCCTAACCCGTACCCTAAACCGAGCCCTAACCCTAACCCTAACCCATACCCTACGCCGTACCCGAACCCCTCCCCGAACCCATACCCTAAGCCGTACCCTAACCGTAACCCTAAGCCTAACCCTAACCCTAGGCTACCCTTGACTGCTTCTGCCTCCTATAGATTTCCTAAGCACTAGTGTTTTAAGGAACAGCTTAAAAAGAGAATCCTAATGTGATTTCTTTATACTGGGTGTGTTCCTTATCTTATCCTAGTGTCTAAACTCTTCTCCATGGCTGGACCCCCAAATAATATTCCTTTACGTGCTAAGGGGTATCTAGAGAGTGGGATAGGTTTAATAACTACCCTAACGCTAACGCATACCCTAACCCTAACCACTACCCTAACCCTAACACGTACCCTAATCCTAACCCGTACCCTAAACCGAGCCCTAACCCTAACACGAACCCTAACACTAACCCTAACCCATACCCTACGCCATACCCGAACCCCTCCCCGAACCCGTACCCTAAGCCGTACCCTAACCCTAACCCTAAGCCTAACCCTAACCCTAGGCTACCCATGACTGCTTCTGCCTCCAATAGATTTCCTAAGCACTAGTGTTTTAAGGAAGAGCTTAAAAAGAGAATCCTAATGTGATTTCTTTATACTGGGTGTGTTCCTTATCTTATCCTAGTGTCTAAACTCTTCTCCATGGCTGGACCCCCAAATAATATTCCTTTACGTGCTAAGGGGTATCTAGAGAGTGGGATAGGTTTAATAACTACCCTAACCCTAACGCGTACCCTAACCCTAACCCCTACCCTAACCCTAACACGTACCCTAAACCTAACCCATACCCTAAACCGAGCCCTAACCCTAACACTAACCCTAACCCTAGCCCTAACCCATACCCTACGCCAAACCCGAACCCCTCCCCGAACCCGTACCCTAAGCCGTACCCTAACCCTAACCCTGAGCCTAACCCTAACCCTAGGCTACCCATGACTGCTTCTGCCTACAATAGATTTCCTAAGCACTAGTGTTTTAAGGAACAGCTTAAAAACAGAATCCTAATGTGATTTCTTTATACTGGGTGTGTTCCTTATCTTATCCTAGTGTCTAAACTCTTCTCCATGGCTGGACCCCCAAATAATATTCCTTTACGTGCTAAGGGGTATCTAGAGAGTGGGATAGGTTTAATAACTACTCTAACCCTAAAGCGTACCCTAATCCTAACCCCTACCCTAACCCTAACACGTACCCTAATCCTAACCCGTACCCTAAACCGAGCCCTAACCCTAAAACTAACCCTAACCCTAACCCATACCCTACGCCGTACCCGATCCCCTCCCCAAAACCGTACCCTAAGCCGTACCCTAACCCTAACCCTAACCCTAGGCTACCCTTGACTGCTTCTGCCTCCAATAGATTTCCTAAGCACTAGTGTTTTAAGGAACAGCTTAAAAAGAGAATCCTAATGTGATTTCTTTATACTGGGTGTGTTCCTTATCTTATCCTAGTGTCTAAACTCTTCTCCATGGCTGGACCCCCAAATAATATTCCTTTACGTGCTAAGGGGTATCTAGAGAGTGGGATAGGTTTAATAACTACCCTAACCCTAACGCGTACCCTAACCCTAACCCCTACCCTAACCCTAACACGTACCCTAATCCTAACCCGTACCCTAAACCGAGCCCTAACCCTAACACTAACCCTAACCCTAACCCTAACCCATACCCTATGCCGTACTCGAGTCCCTCCCCGAACACGTACCCTAAGCCGTACGCTAACCCTAACCCTAAGGCTAACCCTAACCCTAGGCTCCCCTTGACTGCTTCTGCCTCCAATAGATTTCCTAAGCACTAGTGTTTTAAGGAACAGCTTAAAAAGAGAATCCTAATGTGATTTCTTTATAATGGGTGTGTTCCTTATCTTATCCTAGTGTCTAAACTCTTCTCCATGGCTGGACCCCCAAATAATATTCCTTTACGTTCTAAGGGGTATCTAGAGAGTGGGATAGGTTTAATAACTACCCTAACCCTAACGCCTACCCTAACCCTAACCCCTACCCTAACCCTAACACGTACCCTAATCCTAACCCGTACCCTAAACCGAGCCCTAACCCTAAAACTAACCCTAACCCTAACCCATACCCTACGCCGTACCCGATCCCCTCCCCAAAACCATACCCTAAGCCGTACCCTAACCCTAACCCTAACCCTAGGCTACCCTTGACTGCTTCTGCCTCCAATAGATTTCCTAAGCACTAGTGTTTTAAGGAACAGCTTAAAAAGAGAATCCTAATGTGATTTCTTTATAATGGGTGTGTTCCTTATCTTATCCTAGTGTCTAAACTCTTCTCCATGGCTGGACCCCCAAATAATATTCTTTACGTGCTGAGGGGTATCAAGAGAGTGGGAAAGGTTTAATAACTAGCCTAACGCTAACGCGTACCCTAACCCTATCCCGTACACTAACCCTAACACGTACCCTAATCCTAACCCGTACCC
The DNA here is from genome assembly GCF_028023285.1 of Balaenoptera ricei. Lineage (NCBI taxonomy): Eukaryota > Metazoa > Chordata > Mammalia > Artiodactyla > Balaenopteridae > Balaenoptera > Balaenoptera ricei. The sequence continues at coordinate 30,660 of NW_026777952.1, forward strand.
TAAACCGAGCCCTAACCCTAACACTTACCCTAACCCTAACCCTAACCCATACCCTACGCCATACCCGAACCCCTCCCCGAACCCGTACCCTAAGCCGTACCCTAACCCTAACCCTAAGCCTAACCCTAACCCTAGGCTACCCTTGACTGCTTCTGCCTCTAATAGATTTCCTAAGCACTAGTGTTTGAAGGAACAGCTTAAAAAGAGAATCCTAATGTGATTTCTTTATAATGGGTGTGTTCCTTATCTTATCCTAGTGTCTAAACTCTTCTCCATGGCTGGACCCCCAAATAATATTCCTTTACGTGCTAAGGGGTATCTAGAGAGTGGGATAGGTTTAATAACTACCCTAACCCTAAAGCGTACCCTAACCCTAACCCCTACCCTAACCCTAACACGTACCCTAATCCTAACCTGTACCCTAAACCGAGCCCTAACCCTAACACGAACCCTAACCCTAACCCGAACCCATACCCTACGCCGTACCCGAACCCCTCCCCGAACCCGTACCCTAAGCCGTACCCTAACCCTAACCCTAAGCCTAACCCTAACCCTAGGCTACCCTTGACTGCTTCTGCCTCCAATAGATTTCCTAAGCACTAGTGTTTGAAGGAACAGCTTTAAAAGAGAATCCTAATGTGATTTCTTTATAATGGGTGTGTTCCTTATCTTATCTTAGTGTCTAAACTCTTCTCCATGGCTGGACCCCCAAATAATATTCCTTTACGTGCTAAGGGGTATCTAGAGTATGGGATAGGTTTAATAACTACCCTAACCCTAACGCGTACCGTAACCCTAACCCCTACCCTAACCCTAACACGTACCCTAATCCTAACCCGTACCCTAAACCGAGCCCTAACCCTAACACGAACCCTAACCCTAACCCTAACCCATACCCTATGCCGTACTCGAGCCCCTCCCCGAACCCGTACCCTAAGCCGTACCCTAACCCTAATCCTAAGGCTAACCCTAACCCTAGGCTACCCTTGACTGCTTCTGCCTCCAATAGATTTCCTAAGCATTAGTGTTTTAAGGAACAGCTTAAAAAGAGAATCCTAATGTGATTTCTTTATAATGGGTGTGTTCCTTATCTTATCCTAGTGTTTAAACTCTTCTCCATGGCTGGACCCCCAAATAATATTCCTTTACGTGCTAAGGGGTATCTAGAGAGTGGGATAGGTTTAATAACTACCCTAACCCTAATGCGTACCCTAACCCTAACCCCTACCCTAACCCTAACACGTACCCTAAACCTAACCCATACCCTAAACCGAGCCCTAACCCTAACACTTACCCTAACCCTAACCCTAACCCATACCCTATGCCGTACCCGAACCCCTCCCCGAACCCGTACCCTAAGCCGTACCCTAACCCTAACCCTAAGCCTAACCCTAACCCTAGGCTACCCTTGACTGCTTCTGCCTCCAATAGATTTCCTAAGCACTCGTGTTTGAAGGAACAGCTTAAAAAGAGAATCCTAATGTGATTTCTTTATAATGGGTGTGTTCCTTATCTTATCCTAGTGTCTAAACTCTTCTCCATGGCTGGACCCCAAAATAATATTCCTTTACGTGCTAAGGGGTATCTAGAGAGTGGGATAGGTTTAATAACTACCCTAACCCTAAAGCGTACACTAAACCTAACCCCTACCCTAACCCTAACACGTACCCTAATCCTAACCCGTACCCTAAACCGAACCCTAACCCTAACCCTAACCCATACCCTACGCCGTACCCGAACCCCTCCCCGAACCCATACCCTAAGCCGTACCCTAACCGTAACCCTAAGCCTAACCCTAACCCTAGGCTACCCTTGACTGCTTCTGCCTCCAATAGATTTCCTATGCACTAGTGTTTTAAGGAACAGCTTAAAAAGAGAATCCTAATGTGATTTCTTTATACTGGGTGTGTTCCTTATCTTATCCTAGTGTCTAAACTCTTCTCCATGGCTGGACCCCCAAATAATATTCCTTTACGTGCTAAGGGGTATCTAGAGAGTGGGATAGGTTTAATAACTACCCTAACCCTAACGCCTACCCTAACCCTAACCCCTACCCTAACCCTAACACGTACCCTAATCCTAACCCGTACCCTAAACCGAGCCCTAACCCTAAAACTAACCCTAACCCTAACCCATACCCTACGCCGTACCCGATCCCCTCCCCAAAACCATACCCTAAGCCGTACCCTAACCCTAACCCTAACCCTAGGCTACCCTTGACTGCTTCTGCCTCCAATAGATTTCCTAAGCACTAGTGTTTTAAGGAACAGCTTAAAAAGAGAATCCTAATGTGATTTCTTTATACTGGGTGTGTTCCTTATCTTATCCTAGTGTCTAAACTCTTCTCCATGGCTGGACCCCCAAATAATATTCCTTTACGTGCTAAGGGGTATCTAGAGAGTGGGATAGGTTTAATAACTACCCTAACCCTAACGCGTACCCTAACCCTAACCCCTACCCTAACCCTAACACGTACCCTAATCCTAACCCGTACCCTAAACCGAGCCCTAACCCTAACACTAACCCTAACCCTAACCCTAACCCATACCCTATGCCGTACTCGAGTCCCTCCCCGAACACGTACCCTAAGCCGTACGCTAACCCTAACCCTAAGGCTAACCCTAACCCTAGGCTCCCTTGACTGCTTCTGCCTCCAATAGATTTCCTAAGCACTAGTGTTTTAAGGAACAGCTTAAAAAGAGAATCCTAATGTGATTTCTTTATAATGGGTGTGTTCCTTATCTTATCCTAGTGTCTAAACTCTTCTCCATGGCTGGACCCCCAAATAATATTCCTTTACGTTCTAAGGGGTATCTAGAGAGTGGGATAGGTTTAATAACTACCCTAACCCTAACGCCTACCCTAACCCTAACCCCTACCCTAACCCTAACACGTACCCTAATCCTAACCCGTACCCTAAACCGAGCCCTAACCCTAAAACTAACCCTAACCCTAACCCATACCCTACGCCGTACCCGATCCCCTCCCCAAAACCATACCCTAAGCCGTACCCTAACCCTAACCCTAACCCTAGGCTACCCTTGACTGCTTCTGCCTCCAATAGATTTCCTAAGCACTAGTGTTTTAAGGAACAGCTTAAAAAGAGAATCCTAATGTGATTTCTTTATAATGGGTGTGTTCCTTATCTTATCCTAGTGTCTAAACTCTTCTCCATGGCTGGACCCCCAAATAATATTCTTTACGTGCTGAGGGGTATCAAGAGAGTGGGAAAGGTTTAATAACTAGCCTAACGCTAACGCGTACCCTAACCCTATCCCGTACACTAACCCTAACACGTACCCTAATCCTAACCCGTACCCTAAACCGAGCCCTAACCCTAACACTTACCCTAACCCTAACCCTAACCCATACCCTACGCCATACCCGAACCCCTCCCCGAACCCGTACCCTAAGCCGTACCCTAACCCTAACCCTAAGCCTAACCCTAACCCTAGGCTACCCTTGACTGCTTCTGCCTCTAATAGATTTCCTAAGCACTAGTGTTTGAAGGAACAGCTTAAAAAGAGAATCCTAATGTGATTTCTTTATAATGGGTGTGTTCCTTATCTTATCCTAGTGTCTAAACTCTTCTCCATGGCTGGACCCCCAAATAATATTCCTTTACGTGCTAAGGGGTATCTAGAGAGTGGGATAGGTTTAATAACTACCCTAACCCTAAAGCGTACCCTAACCCTAACCCCTACCCTAACCCTAACACGTACCCTAATCCTAACCTGTACCCTAAACCGAGCCCTAACCCTAACACGAACCCTAACCCTAACCCGAACCCATACCCTACGCCGTACCCGAACCCCTCCCCGAACCCGTACCCTAAGCCGTACCCTAACCCTAACCCTAAGCCTAACCCTAACCCTAGGCTACCCTTGACTGCTTCTGCCTCCAATAGATTTCCTAAGCACTAGTGTTTGAAGGAACAGCTTTAAAAGAGAATCCTAATGTGATTTCTTTATAATGGGTGTGTTCCTTATCTTATCTTAGTGTCTAAACTCTTCTCCATGGCTGGACCCCCAAATAATATTCCTTTACGTGCTAAGGGGTATCTAGAGTATGGGATAGGTTTAATAACTACCCTAACCCTAACGCGTACCGTAACCCTAACCCCTACCCTAACCCTAACACGTACCCTAATCCTAACCCGTACCCTAAACCGAGCCCTAACCCTAACACGAACCCTAACCCTAACCCTAACCCATACCCTATGCCGTACTCGAGCCCCTCCCCGAACCCGTACCCTAAGCCGTACCCTAACCCTAATCCTAAGGCTAACCCTAACCCTAGGCTACCCTTGACTGCTTCTGCCTCCAATAGATTTCCTAAGCATTAGTGTTTTAAGGAACAGCTTAAAAAGAGAATCCTAATGTGATTTCTTTATAATGGGTGTGTTCCTTATCTTATCCTAGTGTTTAAACTCTTCTCCATGGCTGGACCCCCAAATAATATTCCTTTACGTGCTAAGGGGTATCTAGAGAGTGGGATAGGTTTAATAACTACCCTAACCCTAATGCGTACCCTAACCCTAACCCCTACCCTAACCCTAACACGTACCCTAAACCTAACCCATACCCTAAACCGAGCCCTAACCCTAACACTTACCCTAACCCTAACCCTAACCCATACCCTATGCCGTACCCGAACCCCTCCCCGAACCCGTACCCTAAGCCGTACCCTAACCCTAACCCTAAGCCTAACCCTAACCCTAGGCTACCCTTGACTGCTTCTGCCTCCAATAGATTTCCTAAGCACTCGTGTTTGAAGGAACAGCTTAAAAAGAGAATCCTAATGTGATTTCTTTATAATGGGTGTGTTCCTTATCTTATCCTAGTGTCTAAACTCTTCTCCATGGCTGGACCCCAAAATAATATTCCTTTACGTGCTAAGGGGTATCTAGAGAGTGGGATAGGTTTAATAACTACCCTAACCCTAAAGCGTACACTAAACCTAACCCCTACCCTAACCCTAACACGTACCCTAATCCTAACCCGTACCCTAAACCGAACCCTAACCCTAACCCTAACCCATACCCTACGCCGTACCCGAACCCCTCCCCGAACCCATACCCTAAGCCGTACCCTAACCGTAACCCTAAGCCTAACCCTAACCCTAGGCTACCCTTGACTGCTTCTGCCTCCAATAGATTTCCTATGCACTAGTGTTTTAAGGAACAGCTTAAAAAGAGAATCCTAATGTGATTTCTTTATACTGGGTGTGTTCCTTATCTTATCCTAGTGTCTAAACTCTTCTCCATGGCTGGACCCCCAAATAATATTCCTTTACGTGCTAAGGGGTATCTAGAGAGTGGGATAGGTTTAATAACTACCCTAACCCTAACGCCTACCCTAACCCTAACCCCTACCCTAACCCTAACACGTACCCTAATCCTAACCCGTACCCTGAACCGAGCCCTAACCCTAAAACTAACCCTAACCCTAACCCATACCCTACGCCGTACCCGATCCCCTCCCCAAAACCATACCCTAAGCCGTACCCTAACCCTAACCCTAACCCTAGGCTACCCTTGACTGCTTCTGCCTCCAATAGATTTCCTAAGCACTAGTGTTTTAAGGAACAGCTTAAAAAGAGAATCCTAATGTGATTTCTTTATAATGGGTGTGTTCCTTATCTTATCCTAGTGTCTAAACACTTCTCCATGGCTGGACCCCCAAATAATATTCTTTACGTGCTGAGGGGTATCAAGAGAGTGGGAAAGGTTTAATAACGAGCCTAACGCTAACGCGTACCCTAACCCTATCCCGTACACTAACCCTAACACGTACCCTAATCCTAACCCGTACCCTAAACCGAGCCCTAATCCTAACACTTACCCTAACCCTAACCCTAACCCATACCCTACGCCGTACCCGAACCCCTCCCCGAACCCGTACCCTAAGCCGTACCCTAACCCTAACCCTAAGCCTAACCCTAACCCTAGGCTACCCTTGACTGCTTCTGCCTCCAATAGATTTCCTAAGCACTAGTGTTTGAAGGAACAGCTTAAAAAGAGAATCCTAATGTGATTTCTTTATAATGGGTGTGTTCCTTATCTTATCCTAGTGTCTAAACTCTTCTCCATGGCTGGACCCCCAAATAATATTCCTTTACGTGCTAAGGGGTATCTAGAGAGTGGGATAGGTTTAATAACTACCCTAACCCTAAAGCGTACCCTAACCCTAACCCCTACCCTAACCCTAACACGTACCCTAATCCTAACCTGTACCCTAAACCGAGCCCTAACCCTAACACGAACCCTAACCCTAACCCGAACCCATACCCTACGCCGTACCCGAACCCCTCCCCGAACCCGTACCCTAAGCCGTACCCTAACCCTAACCCTAAGCCTAACCCTAACCCTAGGCTACCCTTGACTGCTTCTGCCTCCAATAGATTTCCTAAGCACTAGTGTTTGAAGGAACAGCTTTAAAAGAGAATCCTAATGTGATTTCTTTATAATGGGTGTGTTCCTTATCTTATCTTAGTGTCTAAACTCTTCTCCATGGCTGGACCCCCAAATAATATTCCTTTACGTGCTAAGGGGTATCTAGAGTGTGGGATAGGTTTAATAACTACCCTAACCCTAACGCGTACCGTAACCCTAACCCCTACCCTAACCCTAACACGTACCCTAATCCTAACCCGTACCCTAAACCGAGCCCTAACCCTAACACGAACCCTAACCCTAACCCTAACCCATACCCTATGCCGTACTCGAGCCCCTCCCCGAACCCGTACCCTAAGCCGTACCCTAACCCTAATCCTAAGGCTAACCCTAACCCTAGGCTACCCTTGACTGCTTCTGCCTCCAATAGATTTCCTAAGCACTAGTGTTTTAAGGAACAGCTTAAAAAGAGAATCCTAATGTGATTTCTTTATAATGGGTGTGTTCCTTATCTTATCCTAGTGTCTAAACTCTTCTCCATGGCTGGACCCCCAAATAATATTCCTTTACGTTCTAAGGGGTATCTAGAGAGTGGGATAGGTTTAATAACTACCCTAACCCTAACGCCTACCCTAACCCTAACCCCTACCCTAACCCTAACACGTACCCTAATCCTAACCCGTACCCTAAACCGAGCCCTAACCCTAAAACTAACCCTAACCCTAACCCATACCCTACGCCGTACCCGATCCCCTCCCCAAAACCATACCCTAAGCCGTACCCTAACCCTAACCCTAACCCTAGGCTACCCTTGACTGCTTCTGCCTCCAATAGATTTCCTAAGCACTAGTGTTTTAAGGAACAGCTTTAAAAGAGAATCCTAATGTGATTTCTTTATAATGGGTGTGTTCCTTATCTTATCCTAGTGTCTAAACTCTTCTCCATGGCTGGACCCCCAAATAATATTCTTTACGTGCTGAGGGGTATCAAGAGAGTGGGAAAGGTTTAATAACTAGCCTAACGCTAACGCGTACCCTAAACCTATCCCGTACACTAACCCTAACACGTACCCTAATCCTAACCCGTACCCTAAACCGAGCCCTAACCCTAACACTTACCCTAACCCTAACCCTAACCCATACCCTACGCCATACCCGAACCCCTCCCCGAACCCGTACCCTAAGCCGTACCCTAACCCTAACCCTAAGCCTAACCCTAACCCTAGGCTACCCTTGACTGCTTCTGCCTCCAATAGATTTCCTAAGCACTAGTGTTTGAAGGAACAGCTTAAAAAGAGAATCCTAATGTGATTTCTTTATAATGGGTGTGTTCCTTATCTTATCCTAGTGTCTAAACTCTTCTCCATGGCTGGACCCCCAAATAATATTCCTTTACGTGCTAAGGGGTATCTAGAGAGTGGGATAGGTTTAATAACTACCCTAACCCTAAAGCGTACCCTAACCCTAACCCCTACCCTAACCCTAACACGTACCCTAATCCTAACCTGTACCCTAAACCGAGCCCTAACCCTAACACGAACCCTAACCCTAACCCGAACCCATACCCTACGCCGTACCCGAACCCCTCCCCGAACCCGTACCCTAAGCCGTACCCTAACCCTAACCCTAAGCCTAACCCTAACCCTAGGCTACCCTTGACTGCTTCTGCCTCCAATAGATTTCCTAAGCACTAGTGTTTGAAGGAACAGCTTTAAAAGAGAATCCTAATGTGATTTCTTTATAATGGGTGTGTTCCTTATCTTATCTTAGTGTCTAAACTCTTCTCCATGGCTGGACCCCCAAATAATATTCCTTTACGTGCTAAGGGGTATCTAGAGTATGGGATAGGTTTAATAACTACCCTAACCCTAACGCGTACCGTAACCCTAACCCCTACCCTAACCCTAACACGTACCCTAATCCTAACCCGTACCCTAAACCGAGCCCTAACCCTAACACGAACCCTAACCCTAACCCTAACCCATACCCTATGCCGTACTCGAGCCCCTCCCCGAACCCGTACCCTAAGCCGTACCCTAACCCTAATCCTAAGGCTAACCCTAACCCTAGGCTACCCTTGACTGCTTCTGCCTCCAATAGATTTCCTAAGCATTAGTGTTTTAAGGAACAGCTTAAAAAGAGAATCCTAATGTGATTTCTTTATAATGGGTGTGTTCCTTATCTTATCCTAGTGTTTAAACTCTTCTCCATGGCTGGACCCCCAAATAATATTCCTTTACGTGCTAAGGGGTATCTAGAGAGTGGGATAGGTTTAATAACTACCCTAACCCTAATGCGTACCCTAACCCTAACCCCTACCCTAACCCTAACACGTACCCTAAACCTAACCCATACCCTAAACCGAGCCCTAACCCTAACACTTACCCTAACCCTAACCCTAACCCATACCCTATGCCGTACCCGAACCCCTCCCCGAACCCGTACCCTAAGCCGTACCCTAACCCTAACCCTAAGCCTAACCCTAACCCTAGGCTACCCTTGACTGCTTCTGCCTCCAATAGATTTCCTAAGCACTCGTGTTTGAAGGAACAGCTTAAAAAGAGAATCCTAATGTGATTTCTTTATAATGGGTGTGTTCCTTATCTTATCCTAGTGTCTAAACTCTTCTCCATGGCTGGACCCCAAAATAATATTCCTTTACGTGCTAAGGGGTATCTAGAGAGTGGGATAGGTTTAATAACTACCCTAACCCTAAAGCGTACACTAAACCTAACCCCTACCCTAACCCTAACACGTACCCTAATCCTAACCCGTACCCTAAACCGAACCCTAACCCTAACCCTAACCCATACCCTACGCCGTACCCGAACCCCTCCCCGAACCCATACCCTAAGCCGTACCCTAACCGTAACCCTAAGCCTAACCCTAACCCTAGGCTACCCTTGACTGCTTCTGCCTCCAATAGATTTCCTATGCACTAGTGTTTTAAGGAACAGCTTAAAAAGAGAATCCTAATGTGATTTCTTTATACTGGGTGTGTTCCTTATCTTATCCTAGTGTCTAAACTCTTCTCCATGGCTGGACCCCCAAATAATATTCCTTTACGTGCTAAGGGGTATCTAGAGAGTGGGATAGGTTTAATAACTACCCTAACCCTAACGCCTACCCTAACCCTAACCCCTACCCTAACCCTAACACGTACCCTAATCCTAACCCGTACCCTAAACCGAGCCCTAACCCTAAAACTAACCCTAACCCTAACCCATACCCTACGCCGTACCCGATCCCCTCCCCAAAACCATACCCTAAGCCGTACCCTAACCCTAACCCTAACCCTAGGCTACCCTTGACTGCTTCTGCCTCCAATAGATTTCCTAAGCACTAGTGTTTTAAGGAACAGCTTAAAAAGAGAATCCTAATGTGATTTCTTTATAATGGGTGTGTTCCTTATCTTATCCTAGTGTCTAAACACTTCTCCATGGCTGGACCCCCAAATAATATTCTTTACGTGCTGAGGGGTATCAAGAGAGTGGGAAAGGTTTAATAACGAGCCTAACGCTAACGCGTACCCTAACCCTATCCCGTACACTAACCCTAACACGTACCCTAATCCTAACCCGTACCCTAAACCGAGCCCTAATCCTAACACTTACCCTAACCCTAACCCTAACCCATACCCTACGCCGTACCCGAACCCCTCCCCGAACCCGTACCCTAAGCCGTACCCTAACCCTAACCCTAAGCCTAACCCTAACCCTAGGCTACCCTTGACTGCTTCTGCCTCCAATAGATTTCCTAAGCACTAGTGTTTGAAGGAACAGCTTAAAAAGAGAATCCTAATGTGATTTCTTTATAATGGGTGTGTTCCTTATCTTATCCTAGTGTCTAAACTCTTCTCCATGGCTGGACCCCCAAATAATATTCCTTTACGTGCTAAGGGGTATCTAGAGAGTGGGATAGGTTTAATAACTACCCTAACCCTAAAGCGTACCCTAACCCTAACCCCTACCCTAACCCTAACACGTACCCTAATCCTAACCTGTACCCTAAACCGAGCCCTAACCCTAACACGAACCCTAACCCTAACCCGAACCCATACCCTAGGCCGTACCCGAACCCCTCCCCGAACCCGTACCCTAAGCCGTACCCTAACCCTAACCCTAAGCCTAACCCTAACCCTAGGCTACCCTTGACTGCTTCTGCCTCCAATAGATTTCCTAAGCACTAGTGTTTGAAGGAACAGCTTTAAAAGAGAATCCTAATGTGATTTCTTTATAATGGGTGTGTTCCTTATCTTATCTTAGTGTCTAAACTCTTCTCCATGGCTGGACCCCCAAATAATATTCCTTTACGTGCTAAGGGGTATCTAGAGTGTGGGATAGGTTTAATAACTACCCTAACCCTAACGCGTACCGTAACCCTAACCCCTACCCTAACCCTAACACGTACCCTAATCCTAACCCGTACCCTAAACCGAGCCCTAACCCTAACACGAACCCTAACCCTAACCCTAACCCATACCCTATGCCGTACTCGAGCCCCTCCCCGAACCCGTACCCTAAGCCGTACCCTAACCCTAATCCTAAGGCTAACCCTAACCCTAGGCTACCCTTGACTGCTTCTGCCTCCAATAGATTTCCTAAGCACTAGTGTTTTAAGGAACAGCTTAAAAAGAGAATCCTAATGTGATTTCTTTATAATGGGTGTGTTCCTTATCTTATCCTAGTGTCTAAACTCTTCTCCATGGCTGGACCCCCAAATAATATTCCTTTACGTGCTAAGGGGTATCTAGAGAGTGGGATAGGTTTAATAACTACCCTAACCCTAATGCGTACCCTAACCCTAACCCCTACCCTAACCCTAACACGTACCCTAAACCTAACCCATACCCTAAACCGAGCCCTAACCCTAACACTTACCCTAACCCTAACCCTAACCCATACCCTATGCCGTACCCGAACCCCTCCCCGAACCCGTACCCTAAGCCGTACCCTAACCCTAACCCTAAGCCTAACCCTAACCCTAGGCTACCCTTGACTGCTTCTGCCTCCAATAGATTTCCTAAGCACTCGTGTTTGAAGGAACAGCTTAAAAAGAGAATCCTAATGTGATTTCTTTATAATGGGTGTGTTCCTTATCTTATCCTAGTGTCTAAACTCTTCTCCATGGCTGGACCCCAAAATAATATTCCTTTACGTGCTAAGGGGTATCTAGAGAGTGGGATAGGTTTAATAACTACCCTAACCCTAAAGCGTACACTAAACCTAACCCCTACCCTAACCCTAACACGTACCCTAATCCTAACCCGTACCCTAAACCGAGCCCTAACCCTAACCCTAACCCATACCCTACGCCGTACCCGAACCCCTCCCCGAACCCATACCCTAAGCCGTACCCTAACCCTAACCCTAAGCCTAACCCTAACCCTAGGCTACCCTTGACTGCTTCTGCCTCCAATAGATTTCCTAAGCACTAGTGTTTTAAGGAACAGCTTAAAAAGAGAATCCTAATGTGATTTCTTTATAATGGGTGTGTTCCTTATCTTATCCTAGTGTCTAAACTCTTCTCCATGGCTGGACCCCCAAATAATATTCCTTTACGTGCTAAGGGGTATCTAGAGAGTGGGATAGGTTTAATAACTACCCTAACCCTAAAGCGTACCCTAACCCTAACCCCTACCCTAACCCTAACACGTACCCTAATCCTAACCTGTACCCTAAACCGAGCCCTAACCCTAACACGAACCCTAACCCTAACCCGAACCCATACCCTACGCCGTACCCGAACCCCTCCCCGAACCCGTACCCTAAGCCGTACCCTAACCCTAACCCTAAGCCTAACCCTAACCCTAGGCTACCCTTGACTGCTTCTGCCTCCAATAGATTTCCTAAGCACTAGTGTTTGAAGGAACAGCTTTAAAAGAGAATCCTAATGTGATTTCTTTATAATGGGTGTGTTCCTTATCTTATCTTAGTGTCTAAACTCTTCTCCATGGCTGGACCCCCAAATAATATTCCTTTACGTGCTAAGGGGTATCTAGAGTGTGGGATAGGTTTAATAACTACCCTAACCCTAACGCGTACCGTAACCCTAACCCCTACCCTAACCCTAACACGTACCCTAATCCTAACCCGTACCCTAAACCGAGCCCTAACCCTAACACGAACCCTAACCCTAACCCTAACCCATACCCTATGCCGTACTCGAGCCCCTCCCCGAACCCGTACCCTAAGCCGTACCCTAACCCTAATCCTAAGGCTAACCCTAACCCTAGGCTACCCTTGACTGCTTCTGCCTCCAATAGATTTCCTAAGCACTAGTGTTTTAAGGAACAGCTTAAAAAGAGAATCCTAATGTGATTTCTTTATAATGGGTGTGTTCCTTATCTTATCCTAGTGTCTAAACTCTTCTCCATGGCTGGACCCCCAAATAATATTCCTTTACGTGCTAAGGGGTATCTAGAGAGTGGGATAGGTTTAATAACTACCCTAACCCTAATGCGTACCCTAACCCTAACCCCTACCCTAACCCTAACACGTACCCTAAACCTAACCCATACCCTAAACCGAGCCCTAACCCTAACACTTACCCTAACCCTAACCCTAACCCATACCCTATGCCGTACCCGAACCCCTCCCCGAACCCGTACCCTAAGCCGTACCCTAACCCTAACCCTAAGCCTAACCCTAACCCTAGGCTACCCTTGACTGCTTCTGCCTCCAATAGATTTCCTAAGCACTCGTGTTTGAAGGAACAGCTTAAAAAGAGAATCCTAATGTGATTTCTTTATAATGGGTGTGTTCCTTATCTTATCCTAGTGTCTAAACTCTTCTCCATGGCTGGACCCCAAAATAATATTCCTTTACGTGCTAAGGGGTATCTAGAGAGTGGGATAGGTTTAATAACTACCCTAACCCTAAAGCGTACACTAAACCTAACCCCTACCCTAACCCTAACACGTACCCTAATCCTAACCCGTACCCTAAACCGAGCCCTAACCCTAACCCTAACCCATACCCTACGCCGTACCCGAACCCCTCCCCGAACCCATACCCTAAGCCGTACCCTAACCGTAACCCTAAGCCTAACCCTAACCCTAGGCTACCCTTGACTGCTTCTGCCTCCAATAGATTTCCTAAGCACTAGTGTTTTAAGGAACAGCTTAAAAAGAGAATCCTAATGTGATTTCTTTATACTGGGTGTGTTCCTTATCTTATCCTAGTGTCTAAACTCTTCTCCATGGCTGGACCCCCAAATAATATTCCTTTACGTGCTAAGGGGTATCTAGAGAGTGGGATAGGTTTAATAACTACCCTAACGCTAACGCATACCCTAACCCTAACCACTACCCTAACCCTAACACGTAACCTAATCCTAACCCGTACCCTAAACCGAGCCCTAACCCTAACACGAACCCTAACACTAACCCTAACCCATACCCTACGCCATACCCGAACCCCTCCCCGAACCCGTACCCTAAGCCGTACCCTAACCCTAACCCTAAGCCTAACCCTAACCCTAGGCTACCCATGACTGCTTCTGCCTCCAATAGATTTCCTAAGCACTAGTGTTTTAAGGAAGAGCTTAAAAAGAGAATCCTAATGTGATTTCTTTATACTGGGTGTGTTCCTTATCTTATCCTAGTGTCTAAACTCTTCTCCATGGCTGGACCCCCAAATAATATTCCTTTACGTGCTAAGGGGTATCTAGAGAGTGGGATAGGTTTAATAACTACCCTAACCCTAACGCGTACCCTAACCCTAACCCCTACCCTAACCCTAACACGTACCCTAAACCTAACCCATACCCTAAACCGAGCCCTAACCCTAACACTAACCCTAACCCTAGCCCTAACCCATACCCTACGCCAAACCCGAACCCCTCCCCGAACCCGTACCCTAAGCCGTACCCTAACCCTAACCCTGAGCCTAACCCTAACCCTAGGCTACCCATGACTGCTTCTGCCTACAATAGATTTCCTAAGCACTAGTGTTTTAAGGAACAGCTTAAAAAGAGAATCCTAATGTGATTTCTTTATACTGGGTGTGTTCCTTATCTTATCCTAGTGTCTAAACTCTTCTCCATGGCTGGACCCCCAAATAATATTCCTTTACGTGCTAAGGGGTATCTAGAGAGTGGGATAGGTTTAATAACTACCCTAACCCTAAAGCGTACCCTAATCCTAACCCCTACCCTAACCCTAACACGTACCCTAATCCTAACCCGTACCCTAAACCGAGCCCTAACCCTAAAACTAACCCTAACCCTAACCCATACCCTACGCCGTACCCGATCCCCTCCCCAAAACCGTACCCTAAGCCGTACCCTAACCCTAACCCTAACCCTAGGCTACCCTTGACTGCTTCTGCCTCCAATAGATTTCCTAAGCACTAGTGTTTTAAGGAACAGCTTAAAAAGAGAATCCTAATGTGATTTCTTTATACTGGGTGTGTTCCTTATCTTATCCTAGTGTCTAAACTCTTCTCCATGGCTGGACCCCCAAATAATATTCCTTTACGTGCTAAGGGGTATCTAGAGAGTGGGATAGGTTTAATAACTACCCTAACCCTAACGCGTACCCTAACCCTAACCCCTACCCTAACCCTAACACGTACCCTAATCCTAACCCGTACCCTAAACCGAGCCCTAACCCTAACACTAACCCTAACCCTAACCCTAACCCATACCCTATGCCGTACTCGAGTCCCTCCCCGAACACGTACCCTAAGCCGTACGCTAACCCTAACCCTAAGGCTAACCCTAACCCTAGGCTCCCCTTGACTGCTTCTGCCTCCAATAGATTTCCTAAGCACTAGTGTTTTAAGGAACAGCTTAAAAAGAGAATCCTAATGTGATTTCTTTATAATGGGTGTGTTCCTTATCTTATCCTAGTGTCTAAACTCTTCTCCATGGCTGGACCCCCAAATAATATTCCTTTACGTGCTAAGGGGTATCTAGAGAGTGGGATAGGTTTAATAACTACCCTAACCCTAACGCCTACCCTAACCCTAACCCCTACCCTAACCCTAACACGTACCCTAATCCTAACCCGTACCCTAAACCGAGCCCTAACCCTAAAACTAACCCTAACCCTAACCCATACCCTACGCCGTACCCGATCCCCTCCCCAAAACCATACCCTAAGCCGTACCCTAACCCTAACCCTAACCCTAGGCTACCCTTGACTGCTTCTGCCTCCAATAGATTTCCTAAGCACTAGTGTTTTAAGGAACAGCTTAAAAAGAGAATCCTAATGTGATTTCTTTATAATGGGTGTGTTCCTTATCTTATCCTAGTGTCTAAACTCTTCTCCATGGCTGGACCCCCAAATAATATTCCTTTACGTGCTAAGGGGTATCTAGAGTGTGGGATAGGTTTAATAACTACCCTAACCCTAACGCGTACCCTAAACCTAACCCCTACCCTAACCCTAACACGTACCCTAATCCTAACCCGTACCCTAAACCGAGCCCTAACCCTAACACTAACCCTAACCCTAACCCTAACCCATACCCTATGCCGTACTCGAGTCCCTCCCCGAACCCGTACCCTAAGCCGTACCCTAACCCTAACCCTAAGGCTAACCCTAACCCTAGGCTACCCTTGACTGCTTCTGCCTCCAATAGATTTCCTAAGCACTAGTGTTTGAAGGAACAGCTTAAAAAGAGAATCCTAATGTGATTTCTTTATAATGGGTGTGTTCCTTATCTTATCCTAGTGTCTAAACTCTTCTCCATGGCTGGACCCCCAAATAATATTCCTTTACGTGCTAAGGGGTATCTAGAGAGTGGGATAGGTTTAATAACTACCCTAACCCTAACACGTACCCTAACCCTAACCCCTACCCTAACACTAACACGTACCCTAAACCTAACCCATACCCTAAACCGAGCCCTAACCCTTACACTAACCCTAACCCTAACCCTAACACATACCCTACGCCGTACCCGAACCCCTCACCGAACCCGTACCCTAAGCCGTACCCTAACCCTAACCCTATGCCTAACCCTAACCCTAGGCTACCCTTGACTGCTTCTGCCTCCAATAGATTTCCTAAGCACTAGTGTTTTAAGGAACAGCTTAAAAAGAGAATCCTAATGTGATTTCTTTATAATGGGTGTGTTCCTTATCTTATCCTAGTGTCTAAACTCTTCTCCATGGCTGGACCCCCAAATAATATTCCTTTACGTGCTAACTGGTATCTAGAGAGTGGGATAGGTTTAATAACTACCCTAACCCTAAAGCGTACCCTAACCCTAACCCCTACCCTAACCCTAACACGTACCCTAATCCGAACCTGTACCCTAAACCGAGCCCTAACCCTAACACGAACCCTAACACTAACCCTAACCCATACTCTACGCCGTACCCGAACCCCTCCCCGAACCCGTACCCTAAGCCGTACCCTAACCCTAACCCTAAGCCTAACCCTAACCCTAGGCTACCCTTGACTGCTTCTGCCTCCAATAGATTTCCTAAGCACTAGTGTTTTAAGGAACAGCTTAAAAAGAGAATCCTAATGTGATTTCTTTATAATGGGTGTGTTCCTTATCTTATCCTAGTGTCTAAACTCTTCTCCATGGCTGGACCCCCAAATAATATTCCTTTACGTGCTAAGGGGTATCTAGAGAGTGGGATAGGTTTAATAACTACCCTAACCCTAAAGCGTACCCTAACCCTAACCCCTACCCTAACCCTAACACGTACCCTAATCCTAACCTGTACCCTAAACCGAGCCCTAACCCTAACACGAACCCTAACCCTAACCCTAACCCATACTCTACGCCGTACCCGAACCCCTCCCCGAACCCGTACCCTAAGCCGTACCCTAACCCTAACCCTAAGCCTAACCCTAACCCTAGGCTACCCTTGACTGCTTCTGCCTCCAATAGATTTCCTAAGCACTAGTGTTTGAAGGAACAGCTTAAAAAGAGAATCCTAATGTGATTTCTTTATAATGGGTGTGTTCCTTATCTTATCCTAGTGTCTAAACTCTTCTCCATGGCTGGACCCCCAAATAATATTCCTTTACGTGCTAAGGGGTATCTAGAGAGTGGGATAGGTTTAATAACTACCCTAACCCTAAAGCGTACCCTAACCCTAACCCCTACCCTAACCATAACACGTACCCTAATCCTAACCCGTACCCTAAACCGAGCCCTAACTCTAACCCTAACCCATACCCTACGCCGTACCCGAACCCCTCCCCGAACCCGTACCCTAAGCCGTACCCTAACCCTAACCCTAAGCCTAACCCTAACCCTAGGCTACCCTTGACTGCTTCTGCCTCCAATAGATTTCCTAAGCACTAGTGTTTTAAGGAACAGCTTAAAAAGAGAATCCTAATGTGATTTCTTTATACTGGGTCTGTTCCTTATCTTATCCTAGTGTCTAAACTCTTCTCCATGGCTGGACCCCCAAATAATATTCCTTTACGTGCTAAGGGGTATCTAGAGAGTGGGATAGGTTTAATAACTACCCTAACCCTAACGCGTACCCTAACCCTAACCCCTACCATAACCCTAACACGTACCCTAATCCTAACCCGTACTCTAAACCGAGCCCTAACCCTAAAACTAACCCTAACCCTAACCCATACCCTACGCCGTACCCGAACCCCTCCCCGAACCCGTACTCTAAGCCATACCCTAACCCTAACCCTAAGCCTAACCCTAACCCTAGGCTACCCTTGACTGCTTCTGCCTCCAATAGATTTCCTAAGCACTAGTGTTTTAAGGAACAGCTTAAAAAGAGAATCCTAATGTGATTTCTTTATAATGGGTGTGTTCCTTATCTTATCCTAGTGTCTAAACTCTTCTCCATGGCTGGACCCCCAAATAATATTCCTTTACGTGCTAAGGGGTATCTAGAGAGTGGGATAGGTTTAATAACTACCCTAACCCTAAAGCGTACCCTAACCCTAACCCCTACCCTAACCATAACACGTACCCTAATCCTAACCCGTACCCTAAACCGAGCCCTAACCCTAACCCTAACCCATACGCTACGCCGTACCCGAACCCCTCCCCGAACCCGTACCCTAAGCCGTACCCTAACCCTAACCCTAAGCCTAACCCTAACCCTAGGCTACCCATGACTGCTTCTGCCTCCAATAGATTTCCTAAGCACTAGTGTTTTAAGGAACAGCTTAAAAAGAGAATCCTAATGTGATTTCTTTATACTGGGTGTGTTCCTTATCTTATCCTAGTGTCTAAACTCTTCTCCATGGCTGGACCCCCAAATAATATTCCTTTACGTGCTAAGGGGTATCTAGAGAGTGGGATAGGTTTAATAACTACCCTAACCCTAACGTGTACCCTAACCCTAACCGCTACCCTAACCCTAACACGTACCCTAAACCTAACCCATACCCTAAACCGAGCCCTAACCCTAACACTAACCCTAACCCTAACCCTAACCCATACCCTACGCCATACCCGAACCCCTCCCCGAACCCGTACCCTAAGCCGTACCCTAACCCTAACCCTAAGCCTAACCCTAACCCTAGGCTACCCATGACTGCTTCTGCCTACAATAGATTTCCTAAGCACTAGTGTTTTAAGGAACAGCTTAAAAAGAGAATCCTAATGTGATTTCTTTATACTGGGTGTGTTCCTTATCTTATCCTAGTGTCTAAACTCTTCTCCATGGCTGGACCCCCAAATAATATTCCTTTACGTGCTAAGGGGTATCTAGAGAGTGGGATAGGTTTAATAACTACCCTAACCCTAACGCCTACCCTAACCCTAACCCCTACCCTAACCCTAACACGTACCCTAATCCTAACCCGTACCCTAAACCGAGCCCTAACCCTAAAACTAACCCTAACCCTAACCCATACCCTACGCCGTACCCGATCCCCTCCCCAAAACCATACCCTAAGCCGTACCCTAACCCTCACCCTAACCCTAGGCTACCCTTGACTGCTTCTGCCTCCAATAGATTTCCTAAGCACTAGTGTTTTAAGGAACAGCTTAAAAAGAGAATCCTAATGTGATTTCTTTATAATGGGTGTGTTCCTTATCTTATCCTAGTGTCTAAACTCTTCTCCATGGCTGGACCCCCAAATAATATTCTTTACGTGCTGAGGGGTATCAAGAGAGTGGGAAAGGTTTAATAACTAGCCTAACGCTAACGCGTACCCTAACCCTATCCCGTACACTAACCCTAACACGTACCCTAATCCTAACCCGTACCCTAAACCGAGCCCAACCCTAACACTTACCCTAACCCTAACCCTAACCCATACCCTACGCCGTACCCGAACCCCTCCCCGAACCCGTACCCTAAGCCGTACCCTAACCCTAACCCTAAGCCTAACCCTAACCCTAGGCTACCCTTGACTGCTTCTGCCTCCAATAGATTTCCTAAGCACTAGTGTTTGAAGGAACAGCTTAAAAAGAGAATCCTAATGTGATTTCTTTA
This sequence comes from Balaenoptera ricei, assembly GCF_028023285.1. Lineage (NCBI taxonomy): Eukaryota > Metazoa > Chordata > Mammalia > Artiodactyla > Balaenopteridae > Balaenoptera > Balaenoptera ricei. The sequence goes on from NW_026777952.1 coordinate 50,439, forward strand.
TAATGGGTGTGTTCCTTATCTTATCCTAGTGTCTAAACTCTTCTCCATGGCTGGACCCCCAAATAATATTCCTTTACGTGCTAAGGGGTATCTAGAGAGTGGGATAGGTTTAATAACTACCTTAACCCTAAAGCGTACCCTAACCCTAACCCCTACCCTAACCCTAACACGTACCCTAATCCTAACCTGTACCCTAAACCGAGCCCTAACCCTAACACGAACCCTAACCCTAACCCGAAACCATACCCTACGCCGTACCCGAACCCCTCCCCGAACCCGTACCCTAAGCCGTACCCTAACCCTAACCCTAAGCCTAACCCTAACCCTAGGCTACCCTTGACTGCTTCTGCCTCCAATAGATTTCCTAAGCACTAGTGTTTGAAGGAACAGCTTTAAAAGAGAATCCTAATGTGATTTCTTTATAATGGGTGTGTTCCTTATCTTATCTTAGTGTCTAAACTCTTCTCCATGGCTGGACCCCCAAATAATATTCCTTTACGTGCTAAGGGGTATCTAGAGTGTGGGATAGGTTTAATAACTACCCTAACCCTAACGCGTACCGTAACCCTAACCCCTACCCTAACCCTAACACGTACCCTAATCCTAACCCGTACCCTAAACCGAGCCCTAACCCTAACACGAACCCTAACCCTAACCCTAACCCATACCCTATGCCGTACTCGAGCCCCTCCCCGAACCCGTACCCTAAGCCGTACCCTAACCCTAATCCTAAGGCTAACCCTAACCCTAGGCTACCCTTGACTGCTTCTGCCTCCAATAGATTTCCTAAGCACTAGTGTTTTAAGGAACAGCTTAAAAAGAGAATCCTAATGTGATTTCTTTATAATGGGTGTGTTCCTTATCTTATCCTAGTGTCTAAACTCTTCTCCATGGCTGGACCCCCAAATAATATTCCTTTACGTGCTAAGGGGTATCTAGAGAGTGGGATAGGTTTAATAACTACCCTAACCCTAATGCGTACCCTAACCCTAACCCCTACCCTAACCCTAACACGTACCCTAAACCTAACCCATACCCTAAACCGAGCCCTAACCCTAACACTTACCCTAACCCTAACCCTAACCCATACCCTATGCCGTACCCGAACCCCTCCCCGAACCCGTACCCTAAGCCGTACCCTAACCCTAACCCTAAGCCTAACCCTAACCCTAGGCTACCCTTGACTGCTTCTGCCTCCAATAGATTTCCTAAGCACTCGTGTTTGAAGGAACAGCTTAAAAAGAGAATCCTAATGTGATTTCTTTATAATGGGTGTGTTCCTTATCTTATCCTAGTGTCTAAACTCTTCTCCATGGCTGGACCCCAAAATAATATTCCTTTACGTGCTAAGGGGTATCTAGAGAGTGGGATAGGTTTAATAACTACCCTAACCCTAAAGCGTACACTAAACCTAACCCCTACCCTAACCCTAACACGTACCCTAATCCTAACCCGTACCCTAAACCGAGCCCTAACCCTAACCCTAACCCATACCCTACGCCGTACCCGAACCCCTCCCCGAACCCATACCCTAAGCCGTACCCTAACCGTAACCCTAAGCCTAACCCTAACCCTAGGCTACCCTTGACTGCTTCTGCCTCCAATAGATTTCCTAAGCACTAGTGTTTTAAGGAACAGCTTAAAAAGAGAATCCTAATGTGATTTCTTTATACTGGGTGTGTTCCTTATCTTATCCTAGTGTCTAAACTCTTCTCCATGGCTGGACCCCCAAATAATATTCCTTTACGTGCTAAGGGGTATCTAGAGAGTGGGATAGGTTTAATAACTACCCTAACGCTAACGCATACCCTAACCCTAACCACTACCCTAACCCTAACACGTACCCTAATCCTAACCCGTACCCTAAACCGAGCCCTAACCCTAACACGAACCCTAACACTAACCCTAACCCATACCCTATGCCGTACCCGAACCCCTCCCCGAACCCGTACCCTAAGCCGTACCCTAACCCTAACCCTAAGCCTAACCCTAACCCTAGGCTACCCTTGACTGCTTCTGCCTCCAATAGATTTCCTAAGCACTCGTGTTTGAAGGAACAGCTTAAAAAGAGAATCCTAATGTGATTTCTTTATAATGGGTGTGTTCCTTATCTTATCCTAGTGTCTAAACTCTTCTCCATGGCTGGACCCCAAAATAATATTCCTTTACGTGCTAAGGGGTATCTAGAGAGTGGGATAGGTTTAATAACTACCCTAACCCTAAAGCGTACACTAAACCTAACCCCTACCCTAACCCTAACACGTACCCTAATCCTAACCCGTACCCTAAACCGAGCCCTAACCCTAACCCTAACCCATACCCTACGCCGTACCCGAACCCCTCCCCGAACCCATACCCTAAGCCGTACCCTAACCGTAACCCTAAGCCTAACCCTAACCCTAGGCTACCCTTGACTGCTTCTGCCTCCAATAGATTTCCTAAGCACTAGTGTTTTAAGGAACAGCTTAAAAAGAGAATCCTAATGTGATTTCTTTATACTGGGTGTGTTCCTTATCTTATCCTAGTGTCTAAACTCTTCTCCATGGCTGGACCCCCAAATAATATTCCTTTACGTGCTAAGGGGTATCTAGAGAGTGGGATAGGTTTAATAACTACCCTAACGCTAACGCATACCCTAACCCTAACCACTACCCTAACCCTAACACGTACCCTAATCCTAACCCGTACCCTAAACCGAGCCCTAACCCTAACACGAACCCTAACACTAACCCTAACCCATACCCTACGCCATACCCGAACCCCTCCCCGAACCCGTACCCTAAGCCGTACCCTAACCCTAACCCTAAGCCTAACCCTAACCCTAGGCTACCCATGACTGCTTCTGCCTCCAATAGATTTCCTAAGCACTAGTGTTTTAAGGAAGAGCTTAAAAAGAGAATCCTAATGTGATTTCTTTATACTGGGTGTGTTCCTTATCTTATCCTAGTGTCTAAACTCTTCTCCATGGCTGGACCCCCAAATAATATTCCTTTACGTGCTAAGGGGTATCTAGAGAGTGGGATAGGTTTAATAACTACCCTAAACCTAACGCGTACCCTAACCCTAACCCCTACCCTAACCCTAACACGTACCCTAAACCTAACCCATACCCTAAACCGAGCCCTAACCCTAACACTAACCCTAACCCTAGCCCTAACCCATACCCTACGCCAAACCCGAACCCCTCCCCGAACCCGTACCCTAAGCCGTACCCTAACCCTAACCCTGAGCCTAACCCTAACCCTAGGCTACCCATGACTGCTTCTGCCTACAATAGATTTCCTAAGCACTAGTGTTTTAAGGAACAGCTTAAAAAGAGAATCCTAATGTGATTTCTTTATACTGGGTGTGTTCCTTATCTTATCCTAGTGTCTAAACTCTTCTCCATGGCTGGACCCCCAAATAATATTCCTTTACGTGCTAAGGGGTATCTAGAGAGTGGGATAGGTTTAATAACTACCCTAACCCTAAAGCGTACCCTAATCCTAACCCCTACCCTAACCCTAACACGTACCCTAATCCTAACCCGTACCCTAAACCGAGCCCTAACCCTAAAACTAACCCTAACCCTAACCCATACCCTACGCCGTACCCGATCCCCTCCCCAAAACCGTACCCTAAGCCGTACCCTAACCCTAACCCTAACCCTAGGCTACCCTTGACTGCTTCTGCCTCCAATAGATTTCCTAAGCACTAGTGTTTTAAGGAACAGCTTAAAAAGAGAATCCTAATGTGATTTCTTTATACTGGGTGTGTTCCTTATCTTATCCTAGTGTCTAAACTCTTCTCCATGGCTGGACCCCCAAATAATATTCCTTTACGTGCTAAGGGGTATCTAGAGAGTGGGATAGGTTTAATAACTACCCTAACCCTAACGCGTACCCTAACCCTAACCCCTACCCTAACCCTAACACGTACCCTAATCCTAACCCGTACCCTAAACCGAGCCCTAACCCTAACACTAACCCTAACCCTAACCCTAACCCATACCCTATGCCGTACTCGAGTCCCTCCCCGAACACGTACCCTAAGCCGTACGCTAACCCTAACCCTAAGGCTAACCCTAACCCTAGGCTCCCCTTGACTGCTTCTGCCTCCAATAGATTTCCTAAGCACTAGTGTTTTAAGGAACAGCTTAAAAAGAGAATCCTAATGTGATTTCTTTATAATGGGTGTGTTCCTTATCTTCTCCTAGTGTCTAAACACTTCTCCATGGCTGGACCCCCAAATAATATTCCTTTACGTGCTAAGGGGTATCTAGAGAGTGGGATAGGTTTAATAACTACCCTAACCCTAACGCCTACCCTAACCCTAACCCCTACCCTAACCCTAACACGTACCCTAATCCTAACCCGTACCCTAAACCGAACCCTAACCCTAAAACTAACCCTAACCCTAACCCATACCCTAGGCCGTACCCGATCCCCTCCCCAAAACCATACCCTAATCCGTACCCTAACCCTAACCCTAACCCTAGGCTACCCTTGACTGCTTCTGCCTCCAATAGATTTCCTAAGCACTAGTGTTTTAAGGAACAGCTTAAAAAGAGAATCCTAATGTGATTTCTTTATAATGGGTGTGTTCCTTATCTTATCCTAGTGTCTAAACTCTTCTCCATGGCTGGACCCCCAAATAATATTCTTTACGTGCTGAGGGGTATCAAGAGAGTGGGAAAGGTTTAATAACTAGCCTAACGCTAACGCGTACCCTAACCCTATCCCGTACACTAACCCTAACACGTACCCTAATCCTAACCCGTACCCTAAACCGAGCCCTAACCCTAACACTTACCCTAACCCTAACCCTAACCCATACCCTACGCCGTACCCGAACCCCTCCCCGAACCCGTACCCTAAGCCGTACCCTAACCCTAACCCTAAGCCTAACCCTAACCCTAGGCTACCCTTGACTGCTTCTGCCTCCAATAGATTTCCTAAGCACTAGTGTTTGAAGGAACAGCTTAAAAAGAGAATCCTAATGTGATTTCTTTATAATGGGTGTGTTCCTTATCTTATCCTAGTGTCTAAACTCTTCTCCATGGCTGGACCCCCAAATAATATTCCTTTACGTGCTAAGGGGTATCTAGAGAGTGGGATAGGTTTAATAACTACCCTAACCCTAAAGCGTACCCTAACCCTAACCCCTACCCTAACCCTAACACGTACCCTAATCCTAACCTGTACCCTAAACCGAGCCCTAACCCTAACACGAACCCTAACCCTAACCCGAACCCATACCCTACGCCGTACCCGAACCCCTCCCCGAACCCGTACCCTAAGCCGTACCCTAACCCTAACCCTAAGCCTAACCCTAACCCTAGGCTACCCTTGACTGCTTCTGCCTCCAATAGATTTCCTAAGCACTAGTGTTTGAAGGAACAGCTTTAAAAGAGAATCCTAATGTGATTTCTTTATAATGGGTGTGTTCCTTATCTTATCTTAGTGTCTAAACTCTTCTCCATGGCTGGACCCCCAAATAATATTCCTTTACGTGCTAAGGGGTATCTAGAGTATGGGATAGGTTTAATAACTACCCTAACCCTAACGCGTACCGTAACCCTAACCCCTACCCTAACCCTAACACGTACCCTAATCCTAACCCGTACCCTAAACCGAGCCCTAACCCTAACACGAACCCTAACCCTAACCCTAACCCATACCCTATGCCGTACTCGAGCCCCTCCCCGAACCCGTACCCTAAGCCGTACCCTAACCCTAATCCTAAGGCTAACCCTAACCCTAGGCTACCCTTGACTGCTTCTGCCTCCAATAGATTTCCTAAGCATTAGTGTTTTAAGGAACAGCTTAAAAAGAGAATCCTAATGTGATTTCTTTATAATGGGTGTGTTCCTTATCTTATCCTAGTGTTTAAACTCTTCTCCATGGCTGGACCCCCAAATAATATTCCTTTACGTGCTAAGGGGTATCTAGAGAGTGGGATAGGTTTAATAACTACCCTAACCCTAATGCGTACCCTAACCCTAACCCCTACCCTAACCCTAACACGTACCCTAAACCTAACCCATACCCTAAACCGAGCCCTAACCCTAACACTTACCCTAACCCTAACCCTAACCCATACCCTATGCCGTACCCGAACCCCTCCCCGAACCCGTACCCTAAGCCGTACCCTAACCCTAACCCTAAGCCTAACCCTAACCCTAGGCTACCCTTGACTGCTTCTGCCTCCAATAGATTTCCTAAGCACTCGTGTTTGAAGGAACAGCTTAAAAAGAGAATCCTAATGTGATTTCTTTATAATGGGTGTGTTCCTTATCTTATCCTAGTGTCTAAACTCTTCTCCATGGCTGGACCCCAAAATAATATTCCTTTACGTGCTAAGGGGTATCTAGAGAGTGGGATAGGTTTAATAACTACCCTAACCCTAAAGCGTACACTAAACCTAACCCCTACCCTAACCCTAACACGTACCCTAATCCTAACCCGTACCCTAAACCGAACCCTAACCCTAACCCTAACCCATACCCTACGCCGTACCCGAACCCCTCCCCGAACCCATACCCTAAGCCGTACCCTAACCTTAACCCTAAGCCTAACCCTAACCCTAGGCTACCCTTGACTGCTTCTGCCTCCAATAGATTTCCTATGCACTAGTGTTTTAAGGAACAGCTTAAAAAGAGAATCCTAATGTGATTTCTTTATACTGGGTGTGTTCCTTATCTTATCCTAGTGTCTAAACTCTTCTCCATGGCTGGACCCCCAAATAATATTCCTTTACGTGCTAAGGGGTATCTAGAGAGTGGGATAGGTTTAATAACTACCCTAACCCTAACGCCTACCCTAACCCTAACCCCTACCCTAACCCTAACACGTACCCTAATCCTAACCCGTACCCTAAACCGAGCCCTAACCCTAAAACTAACCCTAACCCTAACCCATACCCTACGCCGTACCCGATCCCCTCCCCAAAACCATACCCTAAGCCGTACCCTAACCCTAACCCTAACCCTAGGCTACCCTTGACTGCTTCTGCCTCCAATAGATTTCCTAAGCACTAGTGTTTTAAGGAACAGCTTAAAAAGAGAATCCTAATGTGATTTCTTTATAATGGGTGTGTTCCTTATCTTATCCTAGTGTCTAAACTCTTCTCCATGGCTGGACCCCCAAATAATATTCTTTACGTGCTGAGGGGTATCAAGAGAGTGGGAAAGGTTTAATAACGAGCCTAACGCTAACGCGTAACCTAACCCTATCCCGTACACTAACCCTAACACGTACCCTAATCCTAACCCGTACCCTAAACCGAGCCCTAATCCTAACACTTACCCTAACCCTAACCCTAACCCATACCCTACGCCGTACCCGAACCCCTCCCCGAACCCGTACCCTAAGCCGTACCCTAACCCTAACCCTAAGCCTAACCCTAACCCTAGGCTACCCTTGACTGCTTCTGCCTCCAATAGATTTCCTAAGCACTAGTGTTTGAAGGAACAGCTTAAAAAGAGAATCCTAATGTGATTTCTTTATAATGGGTGTGTTCCTTATCTTATCCTAGTGTCTAAACTCTTCTCCATGGCTGGACCCCCAAATAATATTCCTTTACGTGCTAAGGGGTATCTAGAGAGTGGGATAGGTTTAATAACTACCCTAACCCTAAAGCGTACCCTAACCCTAACCCCTACCCTAACCCTAACACGTACCCTAATCCTAACCTGTACCCTAAACCGAGCCCTAACCCTAACACGAACCCTAACCCTAACCCGAACCCATACCCTACGCCGTACCCGAACCCCTCCCCGAACCCGTACCCTAAGCCGTACCCTAACCCTAACCCTAAGCCTAACCCTAACCCTAGGCTACCCTTGACTGCTTCTGCCTCCAATAGATTTCCTAAGCACTAGTGTTTGAAGGAACAGCTTTAAAAGAGAATCCTAATGTGATTTCTTTATAATGGGTGTGTTCCTTATCTTATCTTAGTGTCTAAACTCTTCTCCATGGCTGGACCCCCAAATAATATTCCTTTACGTGCTAAGGGGTATCTAGAGTGTGGGATAGGTTTAATAACTACCCTAACCCTAACGCGTACCGTAACCCTAACCCCTACCCTAACCCTAACACGTACCCTAATCCTAACCCGTACCCTAAACCGAGCCCTAACCCTAACACGAACCCTAACCCTAACCCTAACCCATACCCTATGCCGTACTCGAGCCCCTCCCCGAACCCGTACCCTAAGCCGTACCCTAACCCTAATCCTAAGGCTAACCCTAACCCTAGGCTACCCTTGACTGCTTCTGCCTCCAATAGATTTCCTAAGCACTAGTGTTTGAAGGAACAGCTTTAAAAGAGAATCCTAATGTGATTTCTTTATAATGGGTGTGTTCCTTATCTTATCTTAGTGTCTAAACTCTTCTCCATGGCTGGACCCCCAAATAATATTCCTTTACGTGCTAAGGGGTATCTAGAGAGTGGGATAGGTTTAATAACTACCCTAACCCTAATGCGTACCCTAACCCTAACCCCTACCCTAACCCTAACACGTACCCTAAACCTAACCCATACCCTAAACCGAGCCCTAACCCTAACACTTACCCTAACCCTAACCCTAACCCATACCCTATGCCGTACCCGAACCCCTCCCCGAACCCGTACCCTAAGCCGTACCCTAACCCTAACCCTAAGCCTAACCCTAACCCTAGGCTACCCTTGACTGCTTCTGCCTCCAATAGATTTCCTAAGCACTCGTGTTTGAAGGAACAGCTTAAAAAGAGAATCCTAATGTGATTTCTTTATAATGGGTGTGTTCCTTATCTTATCCTAGTGTCTAAACTCTTCTCCATGGCTGGACCCCAAAATAATATTCCTTTACGTGCTAAGGGGTATCTAGAGAGTGGGATAGGTTTAATAACTACCCTAACCCTAAAGCGTACACTAAACCTAACCCCTACCCTAACCCTAACACGTACCCTAATCCTAACCCGTACCCTAAACCGAGCCCTAACCCTAACCCTAACCCATACCCTACGCCGTACCCGAACCCCTCCCCGAACCCATACCCTAAGCCGTACCCTAACCGTAACCCTAAGCCTAACCCTAACCCTAGGCTACCCTTGACTGCTTCTGCCTCCAATAGATTTCCTAAGCACTAGTGTTTTAAGGAACAGCTTAAAAAGAGAATCCTAATGTGATTTCTTTATACTGGGTGTGTTCCTTATCTTATCCTAGTGTCTAAACTCTTCTCCATGGCTGGACCCCCAAATAATATTCCTTTACGTGCTAAGGGGTATCTAGAGAGTGGGATAGGTTTAATAACTACCCTAACCCTAATGCGTACCCTAACCCTAACCCCTACCCTAACCCTAACACGTACCCTAAACCTAACCCATACCCTAAACCGAGCCCTAACCCTAACACTTACCCTAACCCTAACCCTAACCCATACCCTATGCCGTACCCGAACCCCTCCCCGAACCCGTACCCTAAGCCGTACCCTAACCCTAACCCTAAGCCTAACCCTAACCCTAGGCTACCCTTGACTGCTTCTGCCTCCAATAGATTTCCTATCACTCGTGTTTGAAGGAACAGCTTAAAAAGAGAATCCTAATGTGATTTCTTTATAATGGGTGTGTTCCTTATCTTATCCTAGTGTCTAAACTCTTCTCCATGGCTGGACCCCAAAATAATATTCCTTTACGTGCTAAGGGGTATCTAGAGAGTGGGATAGGTTTAATAACTACCCTAACCCTAAAGCGTACACTAAACCTAACCCCTACCCTAACCCTAACACGTACCCTAATCCTAACCCGTACCCTAAACCGAGCCCTAACCCTAACCCTAACCCATACCCTATGCCGTACCCGAACCCCTCCCCGAACCCATACCCTAAGCCGTACCCTAACCGTAACCCTAAGCCTAACCCTAACCCTAGGCTACCCTTGACTGCTTCTGCCTCCAATAGATTTCCTAAGCACTAGTGTTTTAAGGAACAGCTTAAAAAGAGAATCCTAATGTGATTTCTTTATACTGGGTGTGTTCCTTATCTTATCCTAGTGTCTAAACTCTTCTCCATGGCTGGACCCCCAAATAATATTCCTTTACGTGCTAAGGGGTATCTAGAGAGTGGGATAGGTTTAATAACTACCCTAACCCTAACGCGTACCCTAACCCTAACCCCTACCCTAACCCTAACACGTACCCTAAACCTAACCCATACCCTAAACCGAGCCCTAACCCTAACACTAACCCTAACCCTAACCCTAACCCATACCCTACGCCAAACCCGAACCCCTCCCCGAACCCGTACCCTAAGCCGTACCCTAACCCTAACCCTGAGCCTAACCCTAACCCTAGGCTACCCATGACTGCTTCTGCCTACAATAGATTTCCTAAGCACTAGTGTTTTAAGGAACAGCTTAAAAAGAGAATCCTAATGTGATTTCTTTATACTGGGTGTGTTCCTTATCTTATCCTAGTGTCTAAACTCTTCTCCATGGCTGGACCCCCAAATAATATTCCTTTACGTGCTAAGGGGTATCTAGAGAGTGGGATAGGTTTAATAACTACCCTAACCCTAAAGCGTACCCTAATCCTAACCCCTACCCTAATCCTAACACGTACCCTAATCCTAACCCGTACCCTAAACCGAGCCCTAACCCTAAAACTAACCCTAACCCTAACCCATACCCTACGCCGTACCCGATCCCCTCCCCAAAACCGTACCCTAAGCCGTACCCTAACCCTAACCCTAACCCTAGGCTACCCTTGACTGCTTCTGCCTCCAATAGATTTCCTAAGCACTAGTGTTTTAAGGAACAGCTTAAAAAGAGAATCCTAATGTGATTTCTTTATACTGGGTGTGTTCCTTATCTTATCCTAGTGTCTAAACTCTTCTCCATGGCTGGACCCCCAAATAATATTCCTTTACGTGCTAAGGGGTATCTAGAGAGTGGGATAGGTTTAATAACTACCCTAACCCTAACGCGTACCCTAACCCTAACCCCTACCCTAACCCTAACACGTACCCTAATCCTAACCCGTACCCTAAACCGAGCCCTAACCCTAACACTAACCCTAACCCTAACCCTAACCCATACCCTATGCCGTACTCGAGTCCCTCCCCGAACACGTACCCTAAGCCGTACGCTAACCCTAACCCTAAGGCTAACCCTAACCCTAGGCTCCCCTTGACTGCTTCTGCCTCCAATAGATTTCCTAAGCACTAGTGTTTTAAGGAACAGCTTAAAAAGAGAATCCTAATGTGATTTCTTTATAATGGGTGTGTTCCTTATCTTATCCTAGTGTCTAAACTCTTCTCCATGGCTGGACCCCCAAATAATATTCCTTTACGTGCTAAGGGGTATCTAGAGAGTGGGATAGGTTTAATAACTACCCTAACCCTAACGCCTACCCTAACCCTAACCCCTACCCTAACCCTAACACGTACCCTAATCCTAACCCGTACCCTAAACCGAGCCCTAACCCTAAAACTAACCCTAACCCTAACCCATACCCTACGCCGTACCCGATCCCCTCCCCAAAACCATACCCTAAGCCGTACCCTAACCCTAACCCTAACCCTAGGCTACCCTTGACTGCTTCTGCCTCCAATAGATTTCCTAAGCACTAGTGTTTTAAGGAACAGCTTAAAAAGAGAATCCTAATGTGATTTCTTTATAATGGGTGTGTTCCTTATCTTATCCTAGTGTCTAAACTCTTCTCCATGGCTGGACCCCCAAATAATATTCCTTTACGTGCTAAGGGGTATCTAGAGTGTGGGATAGGTTTAATAACTACCCTAACCCTAACGCGTACCCTAATCCTAACCCGTACCCTAAACCGAGCCCTAACCCTAACACTAACCCTAACCCTAACCCTAACCCATACCCTATGCCGTACTCGAGTCCCTCCCCGAACCCGTACCCTAAGCCGTACCCTAACCCTAACCCTAAGGCTAACCCTAACCCTAGGCTACCCTTGACTGCTTCTGCCTCCAATAGATTTCCTAAGCACTAGTGTTTGAAGGAACAGCTTAAAAAGAGAATCCTAATGTGATTTCTTTATAATGGGTGTGTTCCTTATCTTATCCTAGTGTCTAAACTCTTCTCCATGGCTGGACCCCCAAATAATATTCCTTTACGTGCTAAGGGGTATCTAGAGAGTGGGATAGGTTTAATAACTACCCTAACCCTAACGCGTACCCTAACCCTAACCCCTACCCTAACCCTAACACGTACCCTAAACCTAACCCATACCCTAAACCGAGCCCTAACCATAACACTTACCCTAACCCTAACCCTAACACATACCCTACGCCGTACCCGAACCCCTCCCCGAACCCGTACCCTAAGCCGTACCCTAACCCTAACCCTATGCCTAACCCTAACCCTAGGCTACCCTTGACTGCTTCTGCCTCCAATAGATTTCCTAAGCACTAGTGTTTTAAGGAACAGCTTAAAAAGAGAATCCTAATGTGATTTCTTTATAATGGGTGTGTTCCTTATCTTATCCTAGTGTCTAAACTCTTCTCCATGGCTGGACCCCCAAATAATATTCCTTTACGTGCTAAGGGGTATCTAGAGTGTGGGATAGGTTTAATAACTACCCTAACCCTAACGCGTACCGTAACCCTAACCCCTACCCTAACCCTAACACGTACCCTAATCCTAACCCGTACCCTAAACCGAGCCCTAACCCTAACACGAACCCTAACCCTAACCCTAACCCATACCCTATGCCGTACTCGAGCCCCTCCCCGAACCCGTACCCTAAGCCGTACCCTAACCCTAATCCTAAGGCTAACCCTAACCCTAGGCTACCCTTGACTGCTTCTGCCTCCAATAGATTTCCTAAGCACTAGTGTTTTAAGGAACAGCTTAAAAAGAGAATCCTAATGTGATTTCTTTATAATGGGTGTGTTCCTTATCTTATCCTAGTGTCTAAACTCTTCTCCATGGCTGGACCCCCAAATAATATTCCTTTACGTGCTAAGGGGTATCTAGAGAGTGGGATAGGTTTAATAACTACCCTAACCCTAATGCGTACCCTAACCCTAACCCCTACCCTAACCCTAACACGTACCCTAAACCTAACCCATACCCTAAACCGAGCCCTAACCCTAACACTTACCCTAACCCTAACCCTAACCCATACCCTATGCCGTACCCGAACCCCTCCCCGAACCCGTACCCTAAGCCGTACCCTAACCCTAACCCTAAGCCTAACCCTAACCCTAGGCTACCCTTGACTGCTTCTGCCTCCAATAGATTTCCTAAGCACTCGTGTTTGAAGGAACAGCTTAAAAAGAGAATCCTAATGTGATTTCTTTATAATGGGTGTGTTCCTTATCTTATCCTAGTGTCTAAACTCTTCTCCATGGCTGGACCCCAAAATAATATTCCTTTACGTGCTAAGGGGTATCTAGAGAGTGGGATAGGTTTAATAACTACCCTAACCCTAAAGCGTACACTAAACCTAACCCCTACCCTAACCCTAACACGTACCCTAATCCTAACCCGTACCCTAAACCGAGCCCTAACCCTAACCCTAACCCATACCCTACGCCGTACCCGAACCCCTCCCCGAACCCATACCCTAAGCCGTACCCTAACCGTAACCCTAAGCCTAACCCTAACCCTAGGCTACCCTTGACTGCTTCTGCCTCCAATAGATTTCCTAAGCACTAGTGTTTTAAGGAACAGCTTAAAAAGAGAATCCTAATGTGATTTCTTTATACTGGGTGTGTTCCTTATCTTATCCTAGTGTCTAAACTCTTCTCCATGGCTGGACCCCCAAATAATATTCCTTTACGTGCTAAGGGGTATCTAGAGAGTGGGATAGGTTTAATAACTACCCTAACGCTAACGCATACCCTAACCCTAACCACTACCCTAACCCTAACACGTAACCTAATCCTAACCCGTACCCTAAACCGAGCCCTAAACCTAACACGAACCCTAACACTAACCCTAACCCATACCCTACGCCATACCCGAACCCCTCCCCGAACCCGTACCCTAAGCCGTACCCTAACCCTAACCCTAAGCCTAACCCTAACCCTAGGCTACCCATGACTGCTTCTGCCTCCAATAGATTTCCTAAGCACTAGTGTTTTAAGGAAGAGCTTAAAAAGAGAATCCTAATGTGATTTCTTTATACTGGGTGTGTTCCTTATCTTATCCTAGTGTCTAAACTCTTCTCCATGGCTGGACCCCCAAATAATATTCCTTTACGTGCTAAGGGGTATCTAGAGAGTGGGATAGGTTTAATAACTACCCTAACCCTAACGCGTACCCTAACCCTAACCCCTACCCTAACCCTAACACGTACCCTAAACCTAACCCATACCCTAAACCGAGCCCTAACCCTAACACTAACCCTAACCCTAGCCCTAACCCATACCCTACGCCAAACCCGAACCCCTCCCCGAACCCGTACCCTAAGCCGTACCCTAACCCTAACCCTGAGCCTAACCCTAACCCTAGGCTACCCATGACTGCTTCTGCCTACAATAGATTTCCTAAGCACTAGTGTTTTAAGGAACAGCTTAAAAGAGAATCCTAATGTGATTTCTTTATACTGGGTGTGTTCCTTATCTTATCCTAGTGTCTAAACTCTTCTCCATGGCTGGACCCCCAAATAATATTCCTTTACGTGCTAAGGGGTATCTAGAGAGTGGGATAGGTTTAATAACTACCCTAACGCTAACGCATACCCTAACCCTAACCACTACCCTAACCCTAACACGTACCCTAATCCTAACCCGTACCCTAAACCGAGCCCTAACCCTAACACGAACCCTAACACTAACCCTAACCCATACCCTATGCCGTACCCGAACCCCTCCCCGAACCCGTACCCTAAGCCGTACCCTAACCCTAACCCTAAGCCTAACCCTAACCCTAGGCTACCCTTGACTGCTTCTGCCTCCAATAGATTTCCTAAGCACTCGTGTTTGAAGGAACAGCTTAAAAAGAGAATCCTAATGTGATTTCTTTATAATGGGTGTGTTCCTTATCTTATCCTAGTGTCTAAACTCTTCTCCATGGCTGGACCCCAAAATAATATTCCTTTACGTGCTAAGGGGTATCTAGAGAGTGGGATAGGTTTAATAACTACCCTAACCCTAAAGCGTACACTAAACCTAACCCCTACCCTAACCCTAACACGTACCCTAATCCTAACCA
>NW_026777953.1:0-65385 GCF_028023285.1 Balaenoptera ricei
GGTAGTTATTAAACCTATCCCACTCTCTAGATACCCCTTAGCACGTAAAGGAATATTATTTGGGGGTCCAGCCATGGAGAAAAATTTAGACACTAGGATAAGATAAGGAACACACCCATTATAAAGAAATCACATTAGGATTCTCTTTTTAAGCTGTTCCTTAAAACACTAGTGCTTAGGAAATCTATTGGAGGCAGAAGCAGTCAAGGGTAGCCTAGGGTTAGGGTTAGGCTTAGGGTTAGGGTTAGGGTACGGCTTAGGGTACGGGTTCGGGGAGGGGTCCGTGTACGGTGTAGGGTATGGGTTAGGGTTAGGGTTAGGGTTAGTGTTAGGGTTAGGGCTCATTTTAGGGTATGGGTTAGGATTAGAGTACGTGTTAGGTTTAGGGTAGGGGTTAGGGTTAGGGTACGCGTTAGGGTTAGGGTAGTTATTAAACCTATCCCACTCTCTAGATACCCCTTAGCACGTAAAGGAATATTATTTGGGGTCCAGCCATGGAGAAGAATTTAGACACTAGGATAAGATAAGGAACACACCCATTATAAAGAAATCACATTAGGATTCTCTTTTTAAGCTGTTCCTTAAAACACTACTGCTTAGGAAATCTATTGGAGGCAGAAGCAGTCAAGGGTAGCCTAGGGTTAGGGTTAGGCTTAGGGTTAGGGTTAGGGTACGGCTTAGGGTATGGGTTCGGGGAGGGGTCCGTGTACGGTGTAGGGTATGGGTTAGGGTTAGGGTTAGGGTTAGTGTTAGGGTTAGGGCTCGGTTTAGGGTACGGGTTAGGATTAGGGTACGTGTTAGGGTTAGGGTAGGGGTTAGGGTTAGGGTAGGGGTTAGGGTTAGGGTAGTTATTAAACCTATCCCACTCTCTAGATACCCCTTAGCACGTAAAGGAATATTATTTGGGGGTCCAGCCATGGAGAAGAGTTTAGACACTAGGATAAGATAAGGAACACACCCATTATACAGAAATCACATTAGGATTCTCTTTTTAAGCTGTTCCTTAAAACACTAGTGCTTAGGAAATCTATTGGAGGCAGAAGCAGTCAAGGGTAGCCTAGGGTTAGGGTTAGGCTTAGGGTTAGGGTTAGGGTACGGCTTAGGGTACGGGTTCGGGGAGGGGTCCGTGTACGGTGTAGGGTATGGGTTAGGGTTAGGGTTAGGGTTAGTGTTAGGGTTAGGGCTCATTTTAGGGTACGGGTTAGGATTAGAGTACGTGTTAGCTTTAGGGTAGGGGTTAGGGTTAGGGTACGCGTTAGGGTTAGGGTAGTTATTAAACCTATCCCACTCTCTAGATACCCCTTAGCACGTAAAGGAATATTATTTGGGGGTCCAGCCATGGAGAAGAGTTTAGACACTAGGATAAGATAAGGAACACACCCATTATAAAGAAATCACATTAGGATTCTCTTTTTAAGCTGTTCCTTAAAACACTACTGCTTAGGAAATCTATTGGAGGCAGAAGCAGTCAAGGGTAGCCTAGGGTTAGGGTTAGGCTTAGGGTTAGGGATAGGGTACGGCTTAGGGTACGGGTTCGGGGAAGGGTCCATGTACAGTGTAGGGTATGGGTTAGGGTTAGGGTTAGGGTTAGGGCTCATTTTAGGGTATGGGTTAGGATTAGAGTACGTGTTAGGTTTAGGGTAGGGGTTAGGGTTAGGGTACGCGTTAGGGTTAGGGTAGTTATTAAACCTATCCCACTCTCTAGATACCCCTTAGCACGTAAAGGAATATTATTTGGGGGTCCAGCCATGGAGAAAAATTTAGACACTAGGATAAGATAAGGAACACACCCATTATAAAGAAATCACATTAGGATTCTCTTTTTAAGCTGTTCCTTAAAACACTAGTGCTTAGGAAATCTATTGGAGGCAGAAGCAGTCAAGGGTAGCCTAGGGTTAGGGTTAGGCTTAGGGTTAGGGTTAGGGTACGGCTTAGGGTACGGGTTCGGGGAGGGGTCCGTGTACGGTGTAGGGTATGGGTTAGGGTTAGGGTTAGGGTTAGTGTTAGGGTTAGGGCTCATTTTAGGGTACGGGTTAGGATTAGAGTACGTGTTAGGTTTAGGGTAGGGGTTAGGGTTAGGGTACGCGTTAGGGTTAGGGTAGTTATTAAACCTATCCCACTCTCTAGATACCCCTTAGCACGTAAAGGAATATTATTTGGGGTCCAGCCATGGAGAAGAATTTAGACACTAGGATAAGATAAGGAACACACCCATTATAAAGAAATCACATTAGGATTCTCTTTTTAAGCTGTTCCTTAAAACACTAGTGCTTAGGAAATCTATTGGAGGCAGAAGCAGTCAAGGGTAGCCTAGGGTTAGGGTTAGGCTTAGGGTTAGGGTTAGGGTACGGCTTAGGGTACGGGTTCGGGGAGGGGTCCGTGTACGGTGTAGGGTATGGGTTAGGGTTAGGGTTAGGGTTAGTGTTAGGGTTAGGGCTCGGTTTAGGGTACGGGTTAGGATTAGGGTACGTGTTAGGGTTAGGGTAGGGGTTAGGGTTAGGGTAGGGGTTAGGGTTAGGGTAGTTATTAAACCTATCCCACTCTCTAGATACCCGTTAACACGTAAAGGAATATTATTTGGGGGTCCAGCCATGGAGAAGAGTTTAGACACTAGGATAAGATAAGGAACACACCCATTATACAGAAATCACATTAGGATTCTCTTTTTAAGCTGTTCCTTAAAACACTAGTGCTTAGGAAATCTATTGGAGGCAGAAGCAGTCAAGGGTAGCCTAGGGTTAGGGTTAGGCTTAGGGTTAGGGTTAGGGTACGGCTTAGGGTACGGGTTTGGGGAGGGGTCCGTGTACGGTGTAGGGTATGGGTTAGGGTTAGGGTTAGGGTTAGTGTTAGGGTTAGGGCTCGGTTTAGGGTACGGGTTAGGATTAGGGTACGTGTTAGGGTTAGGGTAGGGGTTAGGGTTAGGGTAGGGCTTAGGGTTAGGGTAGTTATTAAACCTATCCCACTCTCTAGATACCCCTTAGCACGTAAAGGAATATTATTTGGGGGTCCAGCCATGGAGAAGAGTTTAGACACTAGGATAAGATAAGGAACACACCCATTATAAAGAAATCACATTAGGATTCTCTTTTTAAGCTGTTCCTTAAAACACTACTGCTTAGGAAATCTATTGGAGGCAGAAGCAGTCAAGGGTAGCCTAGGGTTAGGGTTAGGCTTAGGGTTAGGGATAGGGTACGGCTTAGGGTACGGGTTCGGGGAGGGGTCCATGTACAGTGTAGGGTATGGGTTAGGGTTAGGGTTAGGGTTAGGGCTCATTTTAGGGTATGGGTTAGGATTAGAGTACGTGTTAGGTTTAGGGTAGGGGTTAGGGTTAGGGTACGCGTTAGGGTTAGGGTAGTTATTAAACCTATCCCACTCTCTAGATACCCCTTAGCACGTAAAGGAATATTATTTGGGGGTCCAGCCATGGAGAAAAATTTAGACACTAGGATAAGATAAGGAACACACCCATTATAAAGAAATCACATTAGGATTCTCTTTTTAAGCTGTTCCTTAAAACACTAGTGCTTAGGAAATCTATTGGAAGCAGAAGCTGTCAAGGGTAGCCTAGGGTTAGGGTTAGGCTTAGGGTTAGGGTTAGGGTACGGCTTAGGGTACGGGTTCG
Organism: Balaenoptera ricei; assembly: GCF_028023285.1. Classification (NCBI taxonomy): domain Eukaryota; kingdom Metazoa; phylum Chordata; class Mammalia; order Artiodactyla; family Balaenopteridae; genus Balaenoptera; species Balaenoptera ricei. The sequence continues at coordinate 3,623 of NW_026777953.1, forward strand.
GGGAGGAGTCCGTGTACGGTGTAGGGTATGGGTTAGGGTTAGGGTTAGGGTTAGTGTTAGGGTTAGGGCTCGGTTTAGGGTACGGTTTAGGATTAGGGTACATGTTAGGGTTAGGGTAGGGGTTAGGGTTAGGGTACGCGTTAGGGTTAGGGTTGTTATTAAACCTATCCCGTTCTCTAGATAACCCTTAGCACGTAAAGGAATATTATTTGAGGGTCCAGCCATGGAGAAGAGTTTAGACACTAGGATAAGATAAGGAACACACCCATTATAAAGAAATCACATTAGGATTCTCTTTTTAAGCTGTTCCTTAAAACACTAGTACTTAGGAAATCTATTGGAGGCAGAAGCAGTCAAGGGTAGCCTAGGGTTAGGGTTAGGCTTAGGGTTAGGGTTAGGGTACGGCTTAGGGTACGGGTTCGGGGAGGGGTCCGTGTACGGTGTAGGGTATGGGTTAGGGTTAGGGTTAGGGTTAGTGTTAGGGTTAGGGCTCATTTTAGGGTACGGGTTAGGATTAGAGTACGTGTTAGGTTTAGGGTAGGGGTTAGGGTTAGGGTACGCGTTAGGGTTAGGGTAGTTATTAAACCTATCCCACTCTCTAGATACCCCTTAGCACGTAAAGGAATATTATTTGGGGTCCAGCCATGGAGAAGAATTTAGACACTAGGATAAGATAAGGAACACACCCATTATAAAGAAATCACATTAGGATTCTCTTTTTAAGCTGTTCCTTAAAACACTAGTGCTTAGGAAATCTATTGGAGGCAGAAGCAGTCAAGGGTAGCCTAGGGTTAGGGTTAGGCTTAGGGTTAGGGTTAGGGTACGGCTTAGGGTACGGGTTCGGGGAGGGGTCCGTGTACGGTGTAGGGTATGGGTTAGGGTTAGGGTTAGGGTTAGTGTTAGGGTTAGGGCTCGGTTTAGGGTACGGGTTAGGATTAGGGTACGTGTTAGGGTTAGGGTAGGGGTTAGGGTTAGGGTAGGGGTTAGGGTTAGGGTAGTTATTAAACCTATCCCACTCTCTAGATACCCGTTAGCACGTAAAGGAATATTATTTGGGGGTCCAGCCATGGAGAAGAGTTTAGACACTAGGATAAGATAAGGAACACACCCATTATACAGAAATCACATTAGGATTCTCTTTTTAAGCTGTTCCTTAAAACACTAGTGCTTAGGAAATCTATTGGAGGCAGAAGCAGTCAAGGGTAGCCTAGGGTTAGGGTTAGGCTTAGGGTTAGGGTTAGGGTACGGCTTAGGGTACGGGTTTGGGGAGGGGTCCGTGTACGGTGTAGGGTATGGGTTAGGGTTAGGGTTAGGGTTAGTGTTAGGGTTAGGGCTCGGTTTAGGGTACGGGTTAGGATTAGGGTACGTGTTAGGGTTAGGGTAGGGGTTAGGGTTAGGGTAGGGCTTAGGGTTAGGGTAGTTACTAAACCTATCCCACTCTCTAGATACCCCTTAGCACGTAAAGGAATATTATTTGGGGGTCCAGCCATGGAGAAGAGTTTAGACACTAGGATAAGATAAGGAACACACCCATTATAAAGAAATCACATTAGGATTCTCTTTTTAAGCTGTTCCTTAAAACACTACTGCTTAGGAAATCTATTGGAGGCAGAAGCAGTCAAGGGTAGCCTAGGGTTAGGGTTAGGCTTAGGGTTAGGGATAGGGTACGGCTTAGGGTACGGGTTCGGGGAGGGGTCCATGTACAGTGTAGGGTATGGGTTAGGGTTAGGGTTAGGGTTAGGGCTCATTTTAGGGTATGGGTTAGGATTAGAGTACGTGTTAGGTTTAGGGTAGGGGTTAGGGTTAGGGTACGCGTTAGGGTTAGGGTAGTTATTAAACCTATCCCACTCTCTAGATACCCCTTAGCACGTAAAGGAATATTATTTGGGGGTCCAGCCATGGAGAAAAATTTAGACACTAGGATAAGATAAGGAACACACCCATTATAAAGAAATCACATTAGGATTCTCTTTTTAAGCTGTTCCTTAAAACACTAGTGCTTAGGAAATCTATTGGAAGCAGAAGCTGTCAAGGGTAGCCTAGGGTTAGGGTTAGGCTTAGGGTTAGGGTTAGGGTACGGCTTAGGGTACGGGTTCGGGGAGGAGTCCGTGTACGGTGTAGGGTATGGGTTAGGGTTAGGGTTAGGGTTAGTGTTAGGGTTAGGGCTCGGTTTAGGGTACGGTTTAGGATTAGGGTACATGTTAGGGTTAGGGTAGGGGTTAGGGTTAGGGTACGCGTTAGGGTTAGGGTTGTTATTAAACCTATCCCGTTCTCTAGATAACCCTTAGCACGTAAAGGAATATTATTTGAGGGTCCAGCCATGGAGAAGAGTTTAGACACTAGGATAAGATAAGGAACACACCCATTATAAAGAAATCACATTAGGATTCTCTTTTTAAGCTGTTCCTTAAAACACTAGTACTTAGGAAATCTATTGGAGGCAGAAGCAGTCAAGGGTAGCCTAGGGTTAGGGTTAGGCTTAGGGTTAGGGTTAGGGTACGGCTTAGGGTACGGGTTCGGGGAGGGGTCCGTGTACGGTGTAGGGTATGGGTTAGGGTTAGGGTTAGGGTTAGTGTTAGGGTTAGGGCTCATTTTAGGGTACGGGTTAGGATTAGAGTACGTGTTAGGTTTAGGGTAGGGGTTAGGGTTAGGGTACGCGTTAGGGTTAGGGTAGTTATTAAACCTATCCCACTCTCTAGATACCCCTTAGCACGTAAAGGAATATTATTTGGGGTCCAGCCATGGAGAAGAATTTAGACACTAGGATAAGATAAGGAACACACCCATTATAAAGAAATCACATTAGGATTCTCTTTTTAAGCTGTTCCTTAAAACACTAGTGCTTAGGAAATCTATTGGAGGCAGAAGCAGTCAAGGGTAGCCTAGGGTTAGGGTTAGGCTTAGGGTTAGGGTTAGGGTACGGCTTAGGGTACGGGTTCGGGGAGGGGTCCGTGTACGGTGTAGGGTATGGGTTAGGGTTAGGGTTAGGGTTAGTGTTAGGGTTAGGGCTCGGTTTAGGGTACGGGTTAGGATTAGGGTACGTGTTAGGGTTAGGGTAGGGGTTAGGGTTAGGGTAGGGGTTAGGGTTAGGGTAGTTATTAAACCTATCCCACTCTCTAGATACCCGTTAGCACGTAAAGGAATATTATTTGGGGGTCCAGCCATGGAGAAGAGTTTAGACACTAGGATAAGATAAGGAACACACCCATTATACAGAAATCACATTAGGATTCTCTTTTTAAGCTGTTCCTTAAAACACTAGTGCTTAGGAAATCTATTGGAGGCAGAAGCAGTCAAGGGTAGCCTAGGGTTAGGGTTAGGCTTAGGGTTAGGGTTAGGGTACGGCTTAGGGTACGGGTTCGGGGAGGGGTCCGTGTACGGTGTAGGGTATGGGTTAGGGTTAGGGTTAGGGTTAGTGTTAGGGTTAGGGCTCGGTTTAGGGTACGGGTTAGGATTAGGGTACGTGTTAGGGTTAGGGTAGGGGTTAGGGTTAGGGTAGGGCTTAGGGTTAGGGTAGTTATTAAACCTATCCCACTCTCTAGATACCCCTTAGCACGTAAAGGAATATTATTTGGGGGTCCAGCCATGGAGAAGAGTTTAGACACTAGGATAAGATAAGGAACACACCCATTATAAAGAAATCACATTAGGATTCTCTTTTTAAGCTGTTCCTTAAAACACTACTGCTTAGGAAATCTATTGGAGGCAGAAGCAGTCAAGGGTAGCCTAGGGTTAGGGTTAGGCTTAGGGTTAGGGATAGGGTACGGCTTAGGGTACGGGTTCGGGGAGGGGTCCATGTACAGTGTAGGGTATGGGTTAGGGATAGGGTTAGGGTTAGGGCTAATTTTAGGGTATGGGTTAGGATTAGAGTACGTGTTAGGTTTAGGGTAGTGGTTAGGGTTAGGGTACGCGTTAGGGTTAGGGTAGTTATTAAACCTATCCCACTCTCTAGATACCCCTTAGCACGTAAAGGAATATTATTTGGGGGTCCAGCCATGGAGAAAAATTTAGACACTAGGATAAGATAAGGAACACACCCATTATAAAGAAATCAAATTAGGATTCTCTTTTTAAGCTGTTCCTTAAAACACTAGTGCTTAGGAAATCTATTGGAAGCAGAAGCTGTCAAGGGTAGCCTAGGGTTAGGGTTAGGCTTAGGGTTAGGGTTAGGGTACGGCTTAGGGTACGGGTTCGGGGAGGAGTCCGTGTACGGTGTAGGGTATGGGTTAGGGTTAGGGTTAGGGTTAGTGTTAGGGTTAGGGCTCGGTTTAGGGTACGGTTTAGGATTAGGGTACATGTTAGGGTTAGGGTAGGGGTTAGGGTTAGGGTACGCGTTAGGGTTAGGGTTGTTATTAAACCTATCCCATTCTCTAGATAACCCTTAGCACGTAAAGGAATATTATTTGAGGGTCCAGCCATGGAGAAGAGTTTACACACTAGGATAAGATAAGGAACACACCCATTATAAAGAAATCACATTAGGATTCTCTTTTTAAGCTGTTCCTTAAAACACTAGTGCTTAGGAAATCTATTGGAGGCAGAAGCAGTCAAGGGTAGCCTAGGGTTAGTGTTAGGCTTAGGGTTAGGGTTAGGGTACGGCTTAGGGTACGGGGTCAGGGAGGGGTCCGTGTACGGTGTAGGGTATGGGTTAGGGTTAGGGTTAGGGTTAGTGTTAGGGTTAGGGCTCGGTTTAGGGTACGGGTTAGGATTAGGGTACGTGTTAGGGTTAGGGTAGGGGTTAGGGTTAGGGTAGGGCTTAGGGTTAGGGTAGTTATTAAACCTATCCCACTCTCTAGATACCCCTTAGCACGTAAAGGAATATTATTTGGGGGTCCAGCCATGGAGAAGAGTTTAGACACTAGGATAAGATAAGGAACACACCCATTATAAAGAAATCACATTAGGATTCTCTTTTTAAGCTGTTCCTTAAAACACTACTGCTTAGGAAATCTATTGGAGGCAGAAGCAGTCAAGGGTAGCCTAGGGTTAGGGTTAGGCTTAGGGTTAGGGATAGGGTACGGCTTAGGGTACGGGTTCGGGGAGGGGTCCATGTACAGTGTAGGGTATGGGTTAGGGTTAGGGTTAGGGTTAGGGCTCATTTTAGGGTATGGGTTAGGATTAGAGTACGTGTTAGGTTTAGAGTAGGGGTTAGGGTTAGGGTACGCGTTAGGGTTAGGGTAGTTATTAAACCTATCCCACTCTCTAGATACCCCTTAGCACGTAAAGGAATATTATTTGGGGGTCCAGCCATGGAGAAAAATTTAGACACTAGGATAAGATAAGGAACACACCCATTATAAAGAAATCACATTAGGATTCTCTTTTTAAGCTGTTCCTTAAAACACTAGTGCTTAGGAAATCTATTGGAAGCAGAAGCTGTCAAGGGTAGCCTAGGGTTAGGGTTAGGCTTAGGGTTAGGGTTAGGGTACGGGTTCGGGGAGGAGTCCGTGTACGGTGTAGGGTATGGGTTAGGGTTAGGGTTAGGGTTAGTGTTAGGGTTAGGGCTCGGTTTAGGGTACGGTTTAGGATTAGGGTACATGTTAGGGTTAGGGTAGGGGTTAGGGTTAGGGTACGCGTTAGGGTTAGGGTTGTTATTAAACCTATCCCATTCTCTAGATAACCCTTAGCACGTAAAGGAATATTATTTGAGGGTCCAGCCATGGAGAAGAGTTTACACACTAGGATAAGATAAGGAACACACCCATTATAAAGAAATCACATTAGGATTCTCTTTTTAAGCTGTTCCTTAAAACACTAGTGCTTAGGAAATCTATTGGAGGCAGAAGCAGTCAAGGGTAGCCTAGGGTTAGGGTTAGGCTTAGGGTTAGGGTTAGGGTACGGCTTAGGGTACGGGTTCGGGTAGGGGTCCGTGTACGGTGTAGGGTATGGGTTAGGGTTAGGGTTAGGGTTAGTGTTAGGGTTAGGGCTCATTTTAGGGTACGGGTTAGGATTAGAGTACGTGTTAGGTTTAGGGTAGGGGTTAGGGTTAGGGTACGCGTTAGGGTTAGGGTAGTGATTAAACCTATCCCACTCTCTAGATACCCCTTAGCACGTAAAGGAATATTATTTGGGGTCCAGCCATGGAGAAGAATTTAGACACTAGGATAAGATAAGGAACACACCCATTATAAAGAAATCACATTAGGATTCTCTTTTTAAGCTGTTCCTTAAAACACTAGTGCTTAGGAAATCTATTGGAGGCAGAAGCAGTCAAGGGTAGCCTAGGGTTAGGGTTAGGCTTAGGGTTAGGGTTAGGGTACGGCTTAGGGTACGGGTTCGGGGAGGGGTCCGTGTACGGTGTAGGGTATGGGTTAGGGTTAGGGTTAGGGTTAGTGTTAGGGTTAGGGCTCGGTTTAGGGTACGGGTTAGGATTAGGGTACGTGTTAGGGTTAGGGTAGGGGTTAGGGTTAGGGTAGGGGTTAGGGTTAGGGTAGTTATTAAACCTATCCCACTCTCTAGATACCCCTTAGCACGTAAAGGAATATTATTTGGGGGTCCAGCCATGGAGAAGAGTTTAGACACTAGGATAAGATAAGGAACACACCCATTATACAGAAATCACATTAGGATTCTCTTTTTAAGCTGTTCCTTAAAACACTAGTGCTTAGGAAATCTATTGGAGGCAGAAGCAGTCAAGGGTAGCCTAGGGTTAGGGTTAGGCTTAGGGTTAGGGTTACGGTACGGCTTAGGGTACGGGTTCGGGGAGGGGTCCGTGTACGGTGTAGGGTATGGGTTAGGGTTAGGGTTAGGGTTAGTGTTAGGGTTAGGGCTCATTTTAGGGTACGGGTTAGGATTAGAGTACGTGTTAGCTTTAGGGTAGGGGTTAGGGTTAGGGTACGCGTTAGGGTTAGGGTAGTTATTAAACCTATCCCACTCTCTAGATACCCCTTAGCACGTAAAGGAATATTATTTGGGGGTCCAGCCATGGAGAAGAGTTTAGACACTAGGATAAGATAAGGAACACACCCATTATAAAGAAATCACATTAGGATTCTCTTTTTAAGCTGTTCCTTAAAACACTACTGCTTAGGAAATCTATTGGAGGCAGAAGCAGTCAAGGGTAGCCTAGGGTTAGGGTTAGGCTTAGGGTTAGGGATAGGGTACGGCTTAGGGTACGGGTTCGGGGAAGGGTCCATGTACAGTGTAGGGTATGGGTTAGGGTTAGGGTTAGGGTTAGGGCTCATTTTAGGGTATGGGTTAGGATTAGAGTACGTGTTAGGTTTAGGGTAGGGGTTAGGGTTAGGGTACGCGTTAGGGTTAGGGTAGTTATTAAACCTATCCCACTCTCTAGATACCCCTTAGCACGTAAAGGAATATTATTTGGGGGTCCAGCCATGGAGAAAAATTTAGACACTAGGATAAGATAAGGAACACACCCATTATAAAGAAATCACATTAGGATTCTCTTTTTAAGCTGTTCCTTAAAACACTAGTGCTTAGGAAATCTATTGGAGGCAGAAGCAGTCAAGGGTAGCCTAGGGTTAGGGTTAGGCTTAGGGTTAGGGTTAGGGTACGGCTTAGGGTACGGGTTCGGGGAGGGGTCCGTGTACGGTGTAGGGTATGGGTTAGGGTTAGGGTTAGGGTTAGTGTTAGGGTTAGGGCTCATTTTAGGGTACGGGTTAGGATTAGAGTACGTGTTAGGTTTAGGGTAGGGGTTAGGGTTAGGGTACGCGTTAGGGTTAGGGTAGTTATTAAACCTATCCCACTCTCTAGATACCCCTTAGCACGTAAAGGAATATTATTTGGGGTCCAGCCATGGAGAAGAATTTAGACACTAGGATAAGATAAGGAACACACCCATTATAAAGAAATCACATTAGGATTCTCTTTTTAAGCTGTTCCTTAAAACACTAGTGCTTAGGAAATCTATTGGAGGCAGAAGCAGTCAAGGGTAGACTAGGGTTAGGGTTAGGCTTAGGGTTAGGGTTAGGGTACGGCTTAGGGTACGGGTTCGGGGAGGGGTCCGTGTACGGTGTAGGGTATGGGTTAGGGTTAGGGTTAGGGTTAGTGTTAGGGTTAGGGCTCGGTTTAGGGTACGGGTTAGGATTAGGGTACGTGTTAGGGTTAGGGTAGGGATTAGGGTTAGGGTAGGGGTTAGGGTTAGGGTAGTTATTAAACCTATCCCACTCTCTAGATACCCCTTAGCACGTAAAGGAATATTATTTGGGGGTCCAGCCATGGAGAAGAGTTTAGACACTAGGATAAGATAAGGAACACACCCATTATACAGAAATCACATTAGGATTCTCTTTTTAAGCTGTTCCTTAAAACACTAGTGCTTAGGAAATCTATTGGAGGCAGAAGCAGTCAAGGGTAGCCTAGGGTTAGGGTTAGGCTTAGGGTTAGGGTTAGGGTACGGCTTAGGGTACGGGTTCGGGGAGGGGTCCGTGTACGGTGTAGGGTATGGGTTAGGGTTAGGGTTAGGGTTAGTGTTAGGGTTAGGGCTCGGTTTAGGGTACGGGTTAGGATTAGGGTACGTGTTAGGGTTAGGGTAGGGGTTAGGGTTAGGGTAGGGCTTAGGGTTAGGGTAGTTATTAAACCTATCCCACTCTCTAGATACCCCTTAGCACGTAAAGGAATATTATTTGGGGGTCCAGCCATGGAGAAGAGTTTAGACACTAGGATAAGATAAGGAACACACCCATTATAAAGAAATCACATTAGGATTCTCTTTTTAAGCTGTTCCTTAAAACACTACTGCTTAGGAAATCTATTGGAGGCAGAAGCAGTCAAGGGTAGCCTAGGGTTAGGGTTAGGCTTAGGGTTAGGGATAGGGTACGGCTTAGGGTACGGGTTCGGGGAGGGGTCCATGTACAGTGTAGGGTATGGGTTAGGGTTAGGGTTAGGGTTAGGGCTCATTTTAGGGTATGGGTTAGGATTAGAGTACGTGTTAGGTTTAGGGTAGGGGTTAGGGTTAGGGTACGCGTTAGGGTTAGGGTAGTTATTAAACCTATCCCACTCTCTAGATACCCCTTAGCACGTAAAGGAATATTATTTGGGGGTCCAGCCATGGAGAAAAATTTAGACACTAGGATAAGATAAGGAACACACCCATTATAAAGAAATCACATTAGGATTCTCTTTTTAAGCTGTTCCTTAAAACACTAGTGCTTAGGAAATCTATTGGAAGCAGAAGCTGTCAAGGGTAGCCTAGGGTTAGGGTTAGGCTTAGGGTTAGGGTTAGGGTACGGCTTAGGGTACGGGTTCGGGGAGGAGTCCGTGTACGGTGTAGGGTATGGGTTAGGGTTAGGGTTAGGGTTAGTGTTAGGGTTAGGGCTCGGTTTAGGGTACGGTTTAGGATTAGGGTACATGTTAGGGTTAGGGTAGGGGTTAGGGTTAGGGTACGCGTTAGGGTTAGGGTAGTTATTAAACCTATCCCACTCTCTAGATACCCCTTAGCACGTAAAGGAATATTATTTGGGGTCCAGCCATGGAGAAGAATTTAGACACTAGGATAAGATAAGGAACACACCCATTATAAAGAAATCACATTAGGATTCTCTTTTTAAGCTGTTCCTTAAAACACTAGTGCTTAGGAAATCTATTGGAGGCAGAAGCAGTCAAGGGTAGCCTAGGGTTAGGGTTAGGCTTAGGGTTAGGGTTAGGGTACGGCTTAGGGTACGGGTTCGGGGAGGGGTCCGTGTACGGTGTAGGGTATGGGTTAGGGTTAGGGTTAGGGTTAGTGTTAGGGTTAGGGCTCATTTTAGGGTACGGGTTAGGATTAGAGTACGTGTTAGGTTTAGGGTAGGGGTTAGGGTTAGGGTACACGTTAGGGTTAGGGTAGTTATTAAACCTATCCCACTCTCTAGATACCCCTTAGCACGTAAAGGAATATTATTTGGGGTCCAGCCATGGAGAAGAATTTAGACACTAGGATAAGATAAGGAACACACCCATTATAAAGAAATCACATTAGGATTCTCTTTTTAAGCTGTTCCTTAAAACACTAGTGCTTAGGAAATCTATTGGAGGCAGAAGCAGTCAAGGGTAGCCTAGGGTTAGGGTTAGGCTTAGGGTTAGGGTTAGGGTACGGCTTAGGGTACGGGTTCGGGGAGGGGTCCGTGTACGGTGTAGGGTATGGGTTAGGGTTAGGGTTAGGGTTAGTGTTAGGGTTAGGGCTCGGTTTAGGGTACGGGTTAGGATTAGGGTACGTGTTAGGGTTAGGGTAGGGGTTAGGGTTAGGGTAGGGCTTAGGGTTAGGGTAGTTATTAAACCTATCCCACTCTCTAGATACCCCTTAGCACGTAAAGGAATATTATTTGGGGGTCCAGCCATGGAGAAGAGTTTAGACACTAGGATAAGATAAGGAACACACCCATTATAAAGAAATCACATTAGGATTCTCTTTTTAAGCTGTTCCTTAAAACACTACTGCTTAGGAAATCTATTGGAGGCAGAAGCAGTCAAGGGTAGCCTAGGGTTAGGGTTAGGCTTAGGGTTAGGGATAGGGTACGGCTTAGGGTACGGGTTCGGGGAGGGGTCCATGTACAGTGTAGGGTATGGGTTAGGGTTAGGGTTAGTGTTAGGGCTCATTTTAGGGTATGGGTTAGGATTAGTGTACGTGTTAGGTTTAGGGTAGGGGTTAGGGTTAGGGTACGCGTTAGGGTTAGGGTAGTTATTAAACCTATCCCACTCTCTAGATACCCCTTAGCACGTAAAGGAATATTATTTGGGGGTCCAGCCATGGAGAAAAATTTAGACACTAGGATAAGATAAGGAACACACCCATTATAAAGAAATCACATTAGGATTCTCTTTTTAAGCTGTTCCTTAAAACACTAGTGCTTAGGAAATCTATTGGAAGCAGAAGCTGTCAAGGGTAGCCTAGGGTTAGGGTTAGGCTTAGGGTTAGGGTTAGGGTACGGCTTAGGGTACGGGTTCGGGGAGGAGTCCGTGTACGGTGTAGGGTATGGGTTAGGGTTAGGGTTAGGGTTAGTGTTAGGGTTAGGGCTCGGTTTAGGGTACGGTTTAGGATTAGGGTACATGTTAGGGTTAGGGTAGGGGTTAGGGTTAGGGTACGCGTTAGGGTTAGGGTAGTTATTAAACCTATCCCACTCTCTAGATACCCCTTAGCACGTAAAGGAATATTATTTGGGGTCCAGCCATGGAGAAGAATTTAGACACTAGGATAAGATAAGGAACACACCCATTATAAAGAAATCACATTAGGATTCTCTTTTTAAGCTGTTCCTTAAAACACTAGTGCTTAGGAAATCTATTGGAGGCAGAAGAAGTCAAGGGTAGCCTAGGGTTAGGGTTAGGCTTAGGGTTAGGGTTAGGGTACGGCTTAGGGGAGGGGTCCGTGTACGGTGTAGGGTATGGGTTAGGGTTAGGGTTAGGGTTAGTGTTAGGGTTAGGGCTCGGTTTAGGGTACGGGTTAGGATTAGGGTACGTGTTAGGGTTAGGGTAGGGGTTAGGGTGAGGGTAGGGGTTAGGGTTAGGGTAGTTATTAAACCTATCCCACTCTCTAGATACCCGTTAGCACGTAAAGGAATATTATTTGGGGGTCCAGCCATGGAGAAGAGTTTAGACACTAGGATAAGATAAGGAACACACCCATTATACAGAAATCACATTAGGATTCTCTTTTTAAGCTGTTCCTTAAAACACTAGTGCTTAGGAAATCTATTGGAGGCAGAAGCAGTCAAGGGTAGCCTAGGGTTAGGGTTAGGCTTAGGGTTAGGGTTAGGGTACGGCTTAGGGTACGGGTTCAGGGAGGGGTCCGTGTACGGTGTAGGGTATGGGTTAGGGTTAGGGTTAGGGTTAGTGTTAGGGTTAGGGCTCGGTTTAGGGTACGGGTTAGGATTAGGGTACGTGTTAGGGTTAGGGTAGGGGTTAGGGTTAGGGTAGGGCTTAGGGTTAGGGTAGTTATTAAACCTATCCCACTCTCTAGATACCCCTTAGCACGTAAAGGAATATTATTTGGGGGTCCAGCCATGGAGAAGAGTTTAGACACTAGGATAAGATAAGGAACACACCCATTATAAAGAAATCACATTAGGATTCTCTTTTTAAGCTGTTCCTTAAAACACTACTGCTTAGGAAATCTATTGGAGGCAGAAGCAGTCAAGGGTAGCCTAGGGTTAGGGTTAGGCTTAGGGTTAGGGATAGGGTACGGCTTAGGGTACGGGTTCGGGGAGGGGTCCATGTACAGTGTAGGGTATGGGTTAGGGTTAGGGTTAGTGTTAGGGCTCATTTTAGGGTATGGGTTAGGATTAGTGTACGTGTTAGGTTTAGGGTAGGGGTTAGGGTTAGGGTACGCGTTAGGGTTAGGGTAGTTATTAAACCTATCCCACTCTCTAGATACCCCTTAGCACGTAAAGGAATATTATTTGGGGGTCCAGCCATGGAGAAAAATTTAGACACTAGGATAAGATAAGGAACACACCCATTATAAAGAAATCACATTAGGATTCTCTTTTTAAGCTGTTCCTTAAAACACTAGTGCTTAGGAAATCTATTGGAAGCAGAAGCTGTCAAGGGTAGCCTAGGGTTAGGGTTAGGCTTAGGGTTAGGGTTAGGGTACGGCTTAGGGTACGGGTTCGGGGAGGAGTCCGTGTACGGTGTAGGGTATGGGTTAGGGTTAGGGTTAGGGTTAGTGTTAGGGTTAGGGCTCGGTTTAGGGTACGGTTTAGGATTAGGGTACATGTTAGGGTTAGGGTAGGGGTTAGGGTTAGGGTACGCGTTAGGGTTAGGGTAGTTATTAAACCTATCCCACTCTCTAGATACCCCTTAGCACGTAAAGGAATATTATTTGGGGTCCAGCCATGGAGAAGAATTTAGACACTAGGATAAGATAAGGAACACACCCATTATAAAGAAATCACATTAGGATTCTCTTTTTAAGCTGTTCCTTAAAACACTAGTGCTTAGGAAATCTATTGGAGGCAGAAGAAGTCAAGGGTAGCCTAGGGTTAGGGTTAGGCTTAGGGTTAGGGTTAGGGTACGGCTTAGGGGAGGGGTCCGTGTACGGTGTAGGGTATGGGTTAGGGTTAGGGTTAGGGTTAGTGTTAGGGTTAGGGCTCGGTTTAGGGTACGGGTTAGGATTAGGGTACGTGTTAGGGTTAGGGTAGGGGTTAGGGTGAGGGTAGGGGTTAGGGTTAGGGTAGTTATTAAACCTATCCCACTCTCTAGATACCCGTTAGCACGTAAAGGAATATTATTTGGGGGTCCAGCCATGGAGAAGAGTTTAGACACTAGGATAAGATAAGGAACACACCCATTATACAGAAATCACATTAGGATTCTCTTTTTAAGCTGTTCCTTAAAACACTAGTGCTTAGGAAATCTATTGGAGGCAGAAGCAGTCAAGGGTAGCCTAGGGTTAGGGTTAGGCTTAGGGTTAGGGTTAGGGTACGGCTTAGGGTACGGGTTCAGGGAGGGGTCCGTGTACGGTGTAGGGTATGGGTTAGGGTTAGGGTTAGGGTTAGTGTTAGGGTTAGGGCTCGGTTTAGGGTACGGGTTAGGATTAGGGTACGTGTTAGGGTTAGGGTAGGGGTTAGGGTTAGGGTAGGGCTTAGGGTTAGGGTAGTTATTAAACCTATCCCACTCTCTAGATACCCCTTAGCACGTAAAGGAATATTATTTGGGGGTCCAGCCATGGAGAAGAGTTTAGACACTAGGATAAGATAAGGAACACACCCATTATAAAGAAATCACATTAGGATTCTCTTTTTAAGCTGTTCCTTAAAACACTACTGCTTAGGAAATCTATTGGAGGCAGAAGCAGTCAAGGGTAGCCTAGGGTTAGGGTTAGGCTTAGGGTTAGGGATAGGGTACGGCTTAGGGTACGGGTTCGGGGAAGGGTCCATGTACAGTGTAGGGTATGGGTTAGGGTTAGGGTTAGGGTTAGGGCTCATTTTAGGGTATGGGTTAGGATTAGAGTACGTGTTAGGTTTAGGGTAGGGGTTAGGGTTAGGGTACGCGTTAGGGTTAGGGTAGTTATTAAACCTATCCCACTCTCTAGATACCCCTTAGCACGTAAAGGAATATTATTTGGGGGTCCAGCCATGGAGAAAAATTTAGACACTAGGATAAGATAAGGAACACACCCATTATAAAGAAATCACATTAGGATTCTCTTTTTAAGCTGTTCCTTAAAACACTAGTGCTTAGGAAATCTATTGGAGGCAGAAGCAGTCAAGGGTAGCCTAGGGTTAGGGTTAGGCTTAGGGTTAGGGTTAGGGTACGGCTTAGGGTACGGGTTCGGGGAGGGGTCCGTGTACGGTGTAGGGTATGGGTTAGGGTTAGGGTTAGGGTTAGTGTTAGGGTTAGGGCTCATTTTAGGGTACGGGTTAGGATTAGAGTACGTGTTAGGTTTAGGGTAGGGGTTAGGGTTAGGGTACGCGTTAGGGTTAGGGTAGTTATTAAACCTATCCCACTCTCTAGATACCCCTTAGCACGTAAAGGAATATTATTTGGGGTCCAGCCATGGAGAAGAATTTAGACACTAGGATAAGATAAGGAACACACCCATTATAAAGAAATCACATTAGGATTCTCTTTTTAAGCTGTTCCTTAAAACACTAGTGCTTAGGAAATCTATTGGAGGCAGAAGCAGTCAAGGGTAGACTAGGGTTAGGGTTAGGCTTAGGGTTAGGGTTAGGGTACGGCTTAGGGTACGGGTTCGGGGAGGGGTCCGTGTACGGTGTAGGGTATGGGTTAGGGTTAGGGTTAGGGTTAGTGTTAGGGTTAGGGCTCGGTTTAGGGTATGGGTTAGGATTAGGGTACGTGTTAGGGTTAGGGTAGGGATTAGGGTTAGGGTAGGGGTTAGGGTTAGGGTAGTTATTAAACCTATCCCACTCTCTAGATACCCCTTAGCACGTAAAGGAATATTATTTGGGGGTCCAGCCATGGAGAAGAGTTTAGACACTAGGATAAGATAAGGAACACACCCATTATACAGAAATCACATTAGGATTCTCTTTTTAAGCTGTTCCTTAAAACACTAGTGCTTAGGAAATCTATTGGAGGCAGAAGCAGTCAAGGGTAGCCTAGGGTTAGGGTTAGGCTTAGGGTTAGGGTTAGGGTACGGCTTAGGGTACGGGTTCGGGGAGGGGTCCGTGTACGGTGTAGGGTATGGGTTAGGGTTAGGGTTAGGGTTAGTGTTAGGGTTAGGGCTCGGTTTAGGGTACGGGTTAGGATTAGGGTACGTGTTAGGGTTAGGGTAGGGGTTAGGGTTAGGGTAGGGCTTAGGGTTAGGGTAGTTATTAAACCTATCCCACTCTCTAGATACCCCTTAGCACGTAAAGGAATATTATTTGGGGGTCCAGCCATGGAGAAGAGTTTAGACACTAGGATAAGATAAGGAACACACCCATTATAAAGAAATCACATTAGGATTCTCTTTTTAAGCTGTTCCTTAAAACACTACTGCTTAGGAAATCTATTGGAGGCAGAAGCAGTCAAGGGTAGCCTAGGGTTAGGGTTAGGCTTAGGGTTAGGGATAGGGTACGGCTTAGGGTACGGGTTCGGGGAGGGGTCCATGTACAGTGTAGGGTATGGGTTAGGGTTAGGGTTAGGGTTAGGGCTCATTTTAGGGTATGGGTTAGGATTAGAGTACGTGTTAGGTTTAGGGTAGGGGTTAGGGTTAGGGTACGCGTTAGGGTTAGGGTAGTTATTAAACCTATCCCACTCTCTAGATACCCCTTAGCACGTAAAGGAATATTATTTGGGGGTCCAGCCATGGAGAAAAATTTAGACACTAGGATAAGATAAGGAACACACCCATTATAAAGAAATCACATTAGGATTCTCTTTTTAAGCTGTTCCTTAAAACACTAGTGCTTAGGAAATCTATTGGAAGCAGAAGCTGTCAAGGGTAGCCTAGGGTTAGGGTTAGGCTTAGGGTTAGGGTTAGGGTACGGCTTAGGGTACGGGTTCGGGGAGGAGTCCGTGTACGGTGTAGGGTATGGGTTAGGGTTAGGGTTAGGGTTAGTGTTAGGGTTAGGGCTCGGTTTAGGGTACGGTTTAGGATTAGGGTACATGTTAGGGTTAGGGTAGGGGTTAGGGTTAGGGTACGCGTTAGGGTTAGGGTAGTTATTAAACCTATCCCACTCTCTAGATACCCCTTAGCACGTAAAGGAATATTATTTGGGGTCCAGCCATGGAGAAGAATTTAGACACTAGGATAAGATAAGGAACACACCCATTATAAAGAAATCACATTAGGATTCTCTTTTTAAGCTGTTCCTTAAAACACTAGTGCTTAGGAAATCTATTGGAGGCAGAAGCAGTCAAGGGTAGCCTAGGGTTAGGGTTAGGCTTAGGGTTAGGGTTAGGGTACGGCTTAGGGTACGGGTTCGGGGAGGGGTCCGTGTACGGTGTAGGGTATGGGTTAGGGTTAGGGTTAGGGTTAGTGTTAGGGTTAGGGCTCATTTTAGGGTACGGGTTAGGATTAGAGTACGTGTTAGGTTTAGGGTAGGGGTTAGGGTTAGGGTACACGTTAGGGTTAGGGTAGTTATTAAACCTATCCCACTCTCTAGATACCCCTTAGCACGTAAAGGAATATTATTTGGGGTCCAGCCATGGAGAAGAATTTAGACACTAGGATAAGATAAGGAACACACCCATTATAAAGAAATCACATTAGGATTCTCTTTTTAAGCTGTTCCTTAAAACACTAGTGCTTAGGAAATCTATTGGAGGCAGAAGCAGTCAAGGGTAGCCTAGGGTTAGGGTTAGGCTTAGGGTTAGGGTTAGGGTACGGCTTAGGGTACGGGTTCGGGGACGGGTCCGTGTACGGTGTAGGGTATGGGTTAGGGTTAGGGTTAGGGTTAGTGTTAGGGTTAGGGCTCGGTTTAGGGTACGGGTTAGGATTAGGGTACGTGTTAGGGTTAGGGTAGGGGTTAGGGTTAGGGTAGGGCTTAGGGTTAGGGTAGTTATTAAACCTATCCCACTCTCTAGATACCCCTTAGCACGTAAAGGAATATTATTTGGGGGTCCAGCCATGGAGAAGAGTTTAGACACTAGGATAAGATAAGGAACACACCCATTATAAAGAAATCACATTAGGATTCTCTTTTTAAGCTGTTCCTTAAAACACTACTGCTTAGGAAATCTATTGGAGGCAGAAGCAGTCAAGGGTAGCCTAGGGTTAGGGTTAGGCTTAGGGTTAGGGATAGGGTACGGCTTAGGGTACGGGTTCGGGGAGGGGTCCATGTACAGTGTAGGGTATGGGTTAGGGTTAGGGTTAGTGTTAGGGCTCATTTTAGGGTATGGGTTAGGATTAGTGTACGTGTTAGGTTTAGGGTAGGGGTTAGGGTTAGGGTACGCGTTAGGGTTAGGGTAGTTATTAAACCTATCCCACTCTCTAGATACCCCTTAGCACGTAAAGGAATATTATTTGGGGGTCCAGCCATGGAGAAAAATTTAGACACTAGGATAAGATAAGGAACACACCCATTATAAAGAAATCACATTAGGATTCTCTTTTTAAGCTGTTCCTTAAAACACTAGTGCTTAGGAAATCTATTGGAAGCAGAAGCTGTCAAGGGTAGCCTAGGGTTAGGGTTAGGCTTAGGGTTAGGGTTAGGGTACGGCTTAGGGTACGGGTTCGGGGAGGAGTCCGTGTACGGTGTAGGGTATGGGTTAGGGTTAGGGTTAGGGTTAGTGTTAGGGTTAGGGCTCGGTTTAGGGTACGGTTTAGGATTAGGGTACATGTTAGGGTTAGGGTAGGGGTTAGGGTTAGGGTACGCGTTAGGGTTAGGGTAGTTATTAAACCTATCCCACTCTCTAGATACCCCTTAGCACGTAAAGGAATATTATTTGGGGTCCAGCCATGGAGAAGAATTTAGACACTAGGATAAGATAAGGAACACACCCATTATAAAGAAATCACATTAGGATTCTCTTTTTAAGCTGTTCCTTAAAACACTAGTGCTTAGGAAATCTATTGGAGGCAGAAGAAGTCAAGGGTAGCCTAGGGTTAGGGTTAGGCTTAGGGTTAGGGTTAGGGTACGGCTTAGGGGAGGGGTCCGTGTACGGTGTAGGGTATGGGTTAGGGTTAGGGTTAGGGTTAGTGTTAGGGTTAGGGCTCGGTTTAGGGTACGGGTTAGGATTAGGGTACGTGTTAGGGTTAGGGTAGGGGTTAGGGTTAGGGTAGGGGTTAGGGTTAGGGTAGTTATTAAACCTATCCCACTCTCTAGATACCCGTTAGCACGTAAAGGAATATTATTTGGGGGTCCAGCCATGGAGAAGAGTTTAGACACTAGGATAAGATAAGGAACACACCCATTATACAGAAATCACATTAGGATTCTCTTTTTAAGCTGTTCCTTAAAACACTAGTGCTTAGGAAATCTATTGGAGGCAGAAGCAGTCAAGGGTAGCCTAGGGTTAGGGTTAGGCTTAGGGTTAGGGTTAGGGTACGGCTTAGGGTACGGGTTCAGGGAGGGGTCCGTGTACGGTGTAGGGTATGGGTTAGGGTTAGGGTTAGGGTTAGTGTTAGGGTTAGGGCTCGGTTTAGGGTACGGGTTAGGATTAGGGTACGTGTTAGGGTTAGGGTAGGGGTTAGGGTTAGGGTAGGGCTTAGGGTTAGGGTAGTTATTAAACCTATCCCACTCTCTAGATACCCCTTAGCACGTAAAGGAATATTATTTGGGGGTCCAGCCATGGAGAAGAGTTTAGACACTAGGATAAGATAAGGAACACACCCATTATAAAGAAATCACATTAGGATTCTCTTTTTAAGCTGTTCCTTAAAACACTAGTGCTTAGGAAATCTATTGGAGGCAGAAGCAGTCAAGGGTAGCCTAGGGTTAGGGTTAGGCTTAGGGTTAGGGATAGGGTACGGCTTAGGGTACGGGTTCGGGGAGGGGTCCATGTACAGTGTAGGGTATGGGTTAGGGTTAGGGTTAGGGTTAGGGCTCATTTTAGGGTATGGGTTAGGATTAGAGTACGTGTTAGGTTTAGAGTAGGGGTTAGGGTTAGGGTACGCGTTAGGGTTAGGTTAGTTATTAAACCTATCCCACTCTCTAGATACCCCTTAGCACGTAAAGGAATATTATTTGGGGGTCCAGCCATGGAGAAAAATTTAGACACTAGGATAAGATAAGGAACACACCCATTATACAGAAATCACATTAGGATTCTCTTTTTAAGCTGTTCCTTAAAACACTAGTGCTTAGGAAATCTATTGGAAGCAGAAGCTGTCAAGGGTAGCCTAGGGTTAGGGTTAGGCTTAGGGTTAGGGTTAGGGTACGGCTTAGGGTACGGGTTCGGGGAGGAGTCCGTGTACGGTGTAGGGTATGGGTTAGGGTTAGGGTTAGGGTTAGTGTTAGGGTTAGGGCTCGGTTTAGGGTACGGTTTAGGATTAGGGTACATGTTAGGGTTAGGGTAGGGGTTAGGGTTAGGGTACGCGTTAGGGTTAGGGTTGTTATTAAACCTATCCCATTCTCTAGATAACCCTTAGCACGTAAAGGAATATTATTTGAGGGTCCAGCCATGGAGAAGAGTTTACACACTAGGATAAGATAAGGAACACACCCATTATAAAGAAATCACATTAGGATTCTCTTTTTAAGCTGTTCCTTAAAACACTAGTGCTTAGGAAATCTATTGGAGGCAGAAGCAGTCAAGGGTAGCCTAGGGTTAGGGTTAGGCTTAGGGTTAGGGTTAGGGTACGGCTTAGGGTACGGGTTCGGGGAGGGGTCCGTGTACGGTGTAGGGTATGGGTTAGGGTTAGGGTTAGGGTTAGTGTTAGGGTTAGGGCTCATTTTAGGGTACGGGTTAGGATTAGAGTACGTGTTAGGTTTAGGGTAGGGGTTAGGGTTAGGGTACGCGTTAGGGTTAGGGTAGTGATTAAACCTATCCCACTCTCTAGATACCCCTTAGCACGTAAAGGAATATTATTTGGGGTCCAGCCATGGAGAAGAATTTAGACACTAGGATAAGATAAGGAACACACCCATTATAAAGAAATCACATTAGGATTCTCTTTTTAAGCTGTTCCTTAAAACACTACTGCTTAGGAAATCTATTGGAGGCAGAAGCAGTCAAGGGTAGCCTAGGGTTAGGGTTAGGCTTAGGGTTAGGGTTAGGGTACGGCTTAGGGTACGGGTTCGGGGAGGGGTCCGTGTACGGTGTAGGGTATGGGTTAGGGTTAGGGTTAGGGTTAGTGTTAGGGTTAGGGCTCATTTTAGGGTACGGGTTAGGATTAGGGTACGTGTTAGGGTTAGGGTAGGGGTTAGGGTTAGGGTAGGGGTTAGGGTTAGGGTAGTTATTAAACCTATCCCACTCTCTAGATACCCCTTAGCACGTAAAGGAATATTATTTGGGGGTCCAGCCATGGAGAAGAGTTTAGACACTAGGATAAGATAAGGAACACACCCATTATACAGAAATCACATTAGGATTCTCTTTTTAAGCTGTTCCTTAAAACACTAGTGCTTAGGAAATCTATTGGAGGCAGAAGCAGTCAAGGGTAGCCTAGGGTTAGGGTTAGGCTTAGGGTTAGGGTTACGGTACGGCTTAGGGTACGGGTTCGGGGAGGGGTCCGTGTACGGTGTAGGGTATGGGTTAGGGTTAGGGTTAGGGTTAGTGTTAGGGTTAGGGCTCATTTTAGGGTACGGGTTAGGATTAGAGTACGTGTTAGCTTTAGGGTAGGGGTTAGGGTTAGGGTACGCGTTAGGGTTAGGGTAGTTATTAAACCTATCCCACTCTCTAGATACCCCTTAGCACGTAAAGGAATATTATTTGGGGGTCCAGCCATGGAGAAGAGTTTAGACACTAGGATAAGATAAGGAACACACCCATTATAAAGAAATCACATTAGGATTCTCTTTTTAAGCTGTTCCTTAAAACACTACTGCTTAGGAAATCTATTGGAGGCAGAAGCAGTCAAGGGTAGCCTAGGGTTAGGGTTAGGCTTAGGGTTAGGGATAGGGTACGGCTTAGGGTACGGGTTCGGGGAAGGGTCCATGTACAGTGTAGGGTATGGGTTAGGGTTAGGGTTAGGGTTAGGGCTCATTTTAGGGTATGGGTTAGGATTAGAGTACGTGTTAGGTTTAGGGTAGGGGTTAGGGTTAGGGTACGCGTTAGGGTTAGGGTAGTTATTAAACCTATCCCACTCTCTAGATACCCCTTAGCACGTAAAGGAATATTATTTGGGGGTCCAGCCATGGAGAAAAATTTAGACACTAGGATAAGATAAGGAACACACCCATTATAAAGAAATCACATTAGGATTCTCTTTTTAAGCTGTTCCTTAAAACACTAGTGCTTAGGAAATCTATTGGAGGCAGAAGCAGTCAAGGGTAGCCTAGGGTTAGGGTTAGGCTTAGGGTTAGGGTTAGGGTACGGCTTAGGGTACGGGTTCGGGGAGGGGTCCGTGTACGGTGTAGGGTATGGGTTAGGGTTAGGGTTAGGGTTAGTGTTAGGGTTAGGGCTCATTTTAGGGTACGGGTTAGGATTAGAGTACGTGTTAGGTTTAGGGTAGGGGTTAGGGTTAGGGTACGCGTTAGGGTTAGGGTAGTTATTAAACCTATCCCACTCTCTAGATACCCCTTAGCACGTAAAGGAATATTATTTGGGGTCCAGCCATGGAGAAGAATTTAGACACTAGGATAAGATAAGGAACACACCCATTATAAAGAAATCACATTAGGATTCTCTTTTTAAGCTGTTCCTTAAAACACTAGTGCTTAGGAAATCTATTGGAGGCAGAAGCAGTCAAGGGTAGCCTAGGGTTAGGGTTAGGCTTAGGGTTAGGGTTAGGGTACGGCTTAGGGTACGGGTTCGGGGAGGGGTCCGTGTACGGTGTAGGGTATGGGTTAGGGTTAGGGTTAGGGTTAGTGTTAGGGTTAGGGCTCGGTTTAGGGTACGGGTTAGGATTAGGGTACGTGTTAGGGTTAGGGTAGGGGTTAGGGTTAGGGTAGGGGTTAGGGTTAGGGTAGTTATTAAACCTATCCCACTCTCTAGATACCCCTTAGCACGTAAAGGAATATTATTTGGGGGTCCAGCCATGGAGAAGAGTTTAGACACTAGGATAAGATAAGGAACACACCCATTATACAGAAATCACATTAGGATTCTCTTTTTAAGCTGTTCCTTAAAACACTAGTGCTTAGGAAATCTATTGGAGGCAGAAGCAGTCAAGGGTAGCCTAGGGTTAGGGTTAGGCTTAGGGTTAGGGTTAGGGTACGGCTTAGGGTACGGGTTCGGGGAGGGGTCCGTGTACGGTGTAGGGTATGGGTTAGGGTTAGGGTTAGGGTTAGTGTTAGGGTTAGGGCTCGGTTTAGGGTACGGGTTAGGATTAGGGTACGTGTTAGGGTTAGGGTAGGGGTTAGGGTTAGGGTAGGGGTTAGGGTTAGGGTAGTTATTAAACCTATCCCACTCTCTAGATACCCGTTAGCACGTAAAGGAATATTATTTGGGGGTCCAGCCATGGAGAAGAGTTTAGACACTAGGATAAGATAAGGAACACACCCATTATAAAGAAATCACATTAGGATTCTCTTTTTAAGCTGTTCCTTAAAACACTACTGCTTAGGAAATCTATTGGAGGCAGAAGCAGTCAAGGGTAGCCTAGGGTTAGGGTTAGGCTTAGGGTTAGGGATAGGGTACGGCTTAGGGTACGGGTTCGGGGAGGGGTCCATGTACAGTGTAGGGTATGGGTTAGGGTTAGGGTTAGGGTTAGGGCTCATTTTAGGGTATGGGTTAGGATTAGAGTACGTGTTAGGTTTAGGGTAGGGGTTAGGGTTAGGGTACGCGTTAGGGTTAGGGTAGTTATTAAACCTATCCCACTCTCTAGATACCCCTTAGCACGTAAAGGAATATTATTTGGGGGTCCAGCCATGGAGAAAAATTTAGACACTAGGATAAGATAAGGAACACACCCATTATAAAGAAATCACATTAGGATTCTCTTTTTAAGCTGTTCCTTAAAACACTAGTGCTTAGGAAATCTATTGGAAGCAGAAGCTGTCAAGGGTAGCCTAGGGTTAGGGTTAGGCTTAGGGTTAGGGTTAGGGTACGGCTTAGGGTACGGGTTCGGGGAGGAGTCCGTGTACGGTGTAGGGTATGGGTTAGGGTTAGGGTTAGGGTTAGTGTTAGGGTTAGGGCTCGGTTTAGGGTACGGTTTAGGATTAGGGTACATGTTAGGGTTAGGGTAGGGGTTAGGGTTAGGGTACGCGTTAGGGTTAGGGTTGTTATTAAACCTATCCCGTTCTCTAGATAACCCTTAGCACGTAAAGGAATATTATTTGAGGGTCCAGCCATGGAGAAGAGTTTACACACTAGGATAAGATAAGGAACACACCCATTATAAAGAAATCACATTAGGATTCTCTTTTTAAGCTGTTCCTTAAAACACTAGTGCTTAGGAAATCTATTGGAGGCAGAAGCAGTCAAGGGTAGCCTAGGGTTAGGGTTAGGCTTAGGGTTAGGGTTAGGGTACGGCTTAGGGTACGGGTTCGGGGAGGGGTCCGTGTACGGTGTAGGGTATGGGTTAGGGTTAGGTTTAGGGTTAGTGTTAGGGTTAGGGCTCATTTTAGGGTACGGGTTAGGATTAGAGTACGTGTTAGGTTTAGGGTAGGGGTTAGGGTTAGGGTACGCGTTAGGGTTAGGGTAGTTATTAAACCTATCCCACTCTCTAGATACCCCTTAGCACGTAAAGGAATATTATTTGGGGTCCAGCCATGGAGAAGAATTTAGACACTAGGATAAGATAAGGAACACACCCATTATAAAGAAATCACATTAGGATTCTCTTTTTAAGCTGTTCCTTAAAACACTAGTGCTTAGGAAATCTATTGGAGGCAGAAGCAGTCAAGGGTAGCCTAGGGTTAGGGTTAGGCTTAGGGTTAGGGTTAGGGTACGGCTTAGGGTACGGGTTCGGGGAGGGGTCCGTGTACGGTGTAGGGTATGGGTTAGGGTTAGGGTTAGGGTTAGTGTTAGGGTTAGGGCTCGGTTTAGGGTACGGGTTAGGATTAGGGTACGTGTTAGGGTTAGGGTAGGGGTTAGGGTTAGGGTAGGGGTTAGGGTTAGGGTAGTTATTAAACCTATCCCACTCTCTAGATACCCGTTAGCACGTAAAGGAATATTATTTGGGGGTCCAGCCATGGAGAAGAGTTTAGACACTAGGATAAGATAAGGAACACACCCATTATACAGAAATCACATTAGGATTCTCTTTTTAAGCTGTTCCTTAAAACACTAGTGCTTAGGAAATCTATTGGAGGCAGAAGCAGTCAAGGGTAGCCTAGGGTTAGGGTTAGGCTTAGGGTTAGGGTTAGGGTACGGCTTAGGGTACGGGTTCGGGGAGGGGTCCGTGTACGGTGTAGGGTATGGGTTAGGGTTAGGGTTAGGGTTAGTGTTAGGGTTAGGGCTCGGTTTAGGGTACGGGTTAGGATTAGGGTACGTGTTAGGGTTAGGGTAGGGGTTAGGGTTAGGGTAGGGCTTAGGGTTAGGGTAGTTATTAAACCTATCCCACTCTCTAGATACCCCTTAGCACGTAAAGGAATATTATTTGGGGGTCCAGCCATGGAGAAGAGTTTAGACACTAGGATAAGATAAGGAACACACCCATTATAAAGAAATCACATTAGGATTCTCTTTTTAAGCTGTTCCTTAAAACACTACTGCTTAGGAAATCTATTGGAGGCAGAAGCAGTCAAGGGTAGCCTAGGGTTAGGGTTAGGCTTAGGGTTAGGGATAGGGTACGGCTTAGGGTACGGGTTCGGGGAGGGGTCCATGTACAGTGTAGGGTATGGGTTAGGGATAGGGTTAGGGTTAGGGCTCATTTTAGGGTATGGGTTAGGATTAGAGTACGTGTTAGGTTTAGGGTAGTGGTTAGGGTTAGGGTACGCGTTAGGGTTAGGGTAGTTATTAAACCTATCCCACTCTCTAGATACCCCTTAGCACGTAAAGGAATATTATTTGGGGGTCCAGCCATGGAGAAAAATTTAGACACTAGGATAAGATAAGGAACACACCCATTATAAAGAAATCAAATTAGGATTCTCTTTTTAAGCTGTTCCTTAAAACACTAGTGCTTAGGAAATCTATTGGAAGCAGAAGCTGTCAAGGGTAGCCTAGGGTTAGGGTTAGGCTTAGGGTTAGGGTTAGGGTACGGCTTAGGGTACGGGTTCGGGGAGGAGTCCGTGTACGGTGTAGGGTATGGGTTAGGGTTAGGGTTAGGGTTAGTGTTAGGGTTAGGGCTCGGTTTAGGGTACGGTTTAGGATTAGGGTACATGTTAGGGTTAGGGTAGGGGTTAGGGTTAGGGTACGCGTTAGGGTTAGGGTTGTTATTAAACCTATCCCATTCTCTAGATAACCCTTAGCACGTAAAGGAATATTATTTGAGGGTCCAGCCATGGAGAAGAGTTTACACACTAGGATAAGATAAGGAACACACCCATTATAAAGAAATCACATTAGGATTCTCTTTTTAAGCTGTTCCTTAAAACACTAGTGCTCAGGAAATCTATTGGAGGCAGAAGCAGTCAAGGGTAGCCTAGGGTTAGGGTTAGGCTTAGGGTTAGGGTTAGGGTACGGCTTAGGGTACGGGTTCGGGGAGGGGTCCGTGTACGGTGTAGGGTATGGGTTAGGGTTAGGGTTAGGGTTAGTGTTAGGGTTAGGGCTCATTTTAGGGTACGGGTTAGGATTAGAGTACGTGTTAGGTTTAGGGTAGGGGTTAGGGTTAGGGTACGCGTTAGGGTTAGGGTAGTGATTAAACCTATCCCACTCTCTAGATACCCCTTAGCACGTAAAGGAATATTATTTGGGGTCCAGCCATGGAGAAGAATTTAGACACTAGGATAAGATAAGGAACACACCCATTATAAAGAAATCACATTAGGATTCTCTTTTTAAGCTGTTCCTTAAAACACTAGTGCTTAGGAAATGTATTGGAGGCAGAAGCAGTCAAGGGTAGCCTAGGGTTAGGGTTAGGCTTAGGGTTAGGGTTAGGGTACGGCTTAGGGTACGGGTTCGGGGAGGGGTCCGTGTACGGTGTAGGGTATGGGTTAGGGTTAGGGTTAGGGTTAGTGTTAGGGTTAGGGCTCGGTTTAGGGTACGGGTTAGGATTAGGGTACGTGTTAGGGTTAGGGTAGGGGTTAGGGTTAGGGTAGGGGTTAGGGTTAGGGTAGTTATTAAACCTATCCCACTCTCTAGATACCCGTTAGCACGTAAAGGAATATTATTTGGGGGTCCAGCCATGGAGAAGAGTTTAGACACTAGGATAAGATAAGGAACACACCCATTATACAGAAATCACATTAGGATTCTCTTTTTAAGCTGTTCCTTAAAACACTAGTGCTTAGGAAATCTATTGGAGGCAGAAGCAGTCAAGGGTAGCCTAGGGTTAGGGTTAAGCTTAGGGTTAGGGTTAGGGTACGGCTTAGGGTACGGGTTCGGGGAGGGGTCCGTGTACGGTGTAGGGTATGGGTTAGGGTTAGGGTTAGGGTTAGTGTTAGGGTTAGGGCTCGGTTTAGGGTACGGGTTAGGATTAGGGTACATGTTAGGGTTAGGGTAGGGGTTAGGGTTAGGGTACGCGTTAGGGTTAGGGTTGTTATTAAACCTATCCCATTCTCTAGATAACCCTTAGCACGTAAAGGAATATTATTTGAGGGTCCAGCCATGGAGAAGAGTTTACACACTAGGATAAGATAAGGAACACACCCATTATAAAGAAATCACATTAGGATTCTCTTTTTAAGCTGTTCCTTAAAACACTAGTGCTTAGGAAATGTATTGGAGGCAGAAGCAGTCAAGGGTAGCCTAGGGTTAGGGTTAGGCTTAGGGTTAGGGTTAGGGTACGGCTTAGGGTACGGGTTCGGGGAGGGGTCCGTGTACGGTGTAGGGTATGGGTTAGGGTTAGGGTTAGGGTTAGTGTTAGGGTTAGGGCTCGGTTTAGGGTACGGGTTAGGATTAGGGTACGTGTTAGGGTTAGGGTAGGGGTTAGGGTTAGGGTAGGGGTTAGGGTTAGGGTAGTTATTAAACCTATCCCACTCTCTAGATACCCCTTAGCACGTAAAGGAATATTATTTGGGGGTCCAGCCATGGAGAAGAGTTTAGACACTAGGATAAGATAAGGAACACACCCATTATACAGAAATCACATTAGGATTCTCTTTTTAAGCTGTTCCTTAAAACACTAGTGCTTAGGAAATCTATTGGAGGCAGAAGCAGTCAAGGGTAGCCTAGGGTTAGGGTTAAGCTTAGGGTTAGGGTTAAGGTACGGCTTAGGGTACGGGTTCGGGGAGGGGTCCGTGTACGGTGTAGGGTATGGGTTAGGGTTAGGGTTAGGGTTAGTGTTAGGGTTAGGGCTCGGTTTAGGGTACGGGTTAGGATTAGGGTACATGTTAGGGTTAGGGTAGGGGTTAGGGTTAGGGTACGCGTTAGGGTTAGGGTTGTTATTAAACCTATCCCATTCTCTAGATAACCCTTAGCACGTAAAGGAATATTATTTGAGGGTCCAGCCATGGAGAAGAGTTTACACACTAGGATAAGATAAGGAACACACCCATTATAAAGAAATCACATTAGGATTCTCTTTTTAAGCTGTTCCTTAAAACACTAGTGCTTAGGAAATCTATTGGAGGCAGAAGCAGTCAAGGGTAGCCTAGGGTTAGGGTTAGGCTTAGGGTTAGGGTTAGGGTACGGCTTAGGGTACGGGTTCGGGGAGGGGTCCGTGTACGGTGTAGGGTATGGGTTAGGGTTAGGGTTAGGGTTAGTTTTAGGGTTAGGGCTCATTTTAGGGTACGGGTTAGGATTAGAGTACGTGTTAGGTTTAGGGTAGGGGTTAGGGTTAGGGTACGCGTTAGGGTTAGGGTAGTTATTAAACCTATCCCACTCTCTAGATACCCCTTAGCACGTAAAGGAATATTATTTGGGGTCCAGCCATGGAGAAGAATTTAGACACTAGGATAAGATAAGGAACACACCCATTATAAAGAAATCACATTAGGATTCTCTTTTTAAGCTCTTCCTTAAAACACTAGTGCTTAGGAAATCTATTGGAGGCAGAAGCAGTCAAGGGTAGCCTAGGGTTAGGGTTAGGCTTAGGGTTAGGGTTAGGGTACGGCTTAGGGTACGGGTTCGGGGAGGGGTCCGTGTACGGTGTAGGGTATGGGTTAGGGTTAGGGTTAGGGTTAGTGTTAGGGTTAGGGCTCATTTTAGGGTACGGGTTAGGATTAGGGTACGTGTTAGGGTTAGGGTAGGGGTTAGGGTTAGGGTAGGGCTTAGGGTAAGGGTAGTTATTAAACCTATCCCACTCTCTAGATACCCCTTAGCACGTAAAGGAATATTATTTGGGGGTCCAGCCATGGAGAAGAGTTTAGACACTAGGATAAGATAAGGAACACACCCATTATAAAGAAATCACATTAGGATTCTCTTTTTAAGCTGTTCCTTAAAACACTAGTGCTTAGGAAATCTATTGGAGGCAGAAGCAGTCAAGGGTAGCCTAGGGTTAGGGTTAGGCTTAGGGTTAGGGTTAGGGTACGGCTTAGGGTACGGGTTCGGGGAGGGGTCCGTGTACGGTGTAGGGTATGGGTTAGGGTTAGGGTTAGGGTTAGTGTTAGGGTTAGGGCTCGGTTTAGGGTACGGGTTAGGATTAGGGTACGTCTTAGGATTAGGGTAGGGGTTAGGGTTAGGGTAGGGGTTAGGGTTAGGGTAGTTATTAAACCTATCCCACTCTCTAGATACCCCTTAGCACGTAAAGGAATATTATTTGGGGGTCCAGCCATGGAGAAGAGTTTAGACACTAGGATAAGATAAGGAACACACCCATTATACAGAAATCACATTAGGATTCTCTTTTTAAGCTGTTCCTTAAAACACTAGTGCTTAGGAAATCTATTGGAGGCAGAAGCAGTCAAGGGTAGCCTAGGGTTAGGGTTAGGCTTAGGGTTAGGGTTAGGGTACGGCTTAGGGTACGGGTTCGGGGAGGAGTCCGTGTACGGTGTAGGGTATGGGTTAGGGTTAGGGTTAGGGTTAGTGTTAGGGTTAGGGCTCATTTTAGGGTACGGGTTAGGATTAGAGTACGTGTTAGGTTTAGGGTAGGGGTTAGGGTTAGGGTACGCGTTAGGGTTAGGGTAGTTATTAAACCTATCCCACTCTCTAGATACCCCTTAGCACGTAAAGGAATATTATTTGGGGTCCAGCCATGGAGAAGAATTTAGACACTAGGATAAGATAAGGAACACACCCATTATAAAGAAATCACATTAGGATTCTCTTTTTAAGCTGTTCCTTAAAACACTAGTGCTTAGGAAATCTATTGGAGGCAGAAGCAGTCAAAGGTAGCCTAGGGTTAGAGTTAGGCTTAGGGTTAGGGTTAGGGTACGGCTTAGGGTACGGGTTCGGTGAGGGGTCCGTGTACGGTGTAGGGTATGGGTTAGGGTTAGGGTTAGTGTTAGGGTTAGGGCTCGGTTTAGGGTACGGGTTAGGATTAGGGTACATGTTAGGGTTAGGGTAGTGGTTAGGGTTAGGATACGCGTTAGGGTTAGGGTTGTTATTCAACCTATCCCATTCTCTAGATAACCCTTAGCACGTAAAGGAATATTATTTGGGGGTCCAGCCATGGAGAAGAGTTTACACACTAGGATTAGATAAGGAACACTCCCATTATAAAGAAATCACATTAGGATTCTCTTTTTAAGCTGTTCCTTAAAACACTAGTGCTTAGGAAATCTATTGGAGGCAGAAGCAGTCAAGGGTAGCCTAGGGTTAGGGTTAGGCTTAGGGTTAGGGTTAGGGTACGGCTTAGGGTACGGGTTCGGGGAGGGGTCCGTGTACGGTGTAGGGTATGGGTTAGGGTTAGGGTTAGGGTTAGTGTTAGGGTTAGGGCTCGGTTTAGGGTACGGGTTAGGATTAGGGTAAGTGTTAGGGTTAGGGTAGGGGTTAGGGTTAGGGTAGGGCTTAGGGTTAGGGTAGTTATTAAACCTATCCCACTCTCTAGATACCCCTTAGCACGTAAAGGAATATTATTTGGGGGTCCAGCCATGGAGAAGAGTTTAGACACTAGGATAAGATAAGGAACACACCCATTATAAAGAAATCACATTAGGATTCTCTTTTTAAGCTGTTCCTTAAAACACTACTGCTTAGGAAATCTATTGGAGGCAGAAGCAGTCAAGGGTAGCCTAGGGTTAGGGTTAGGCTTAGGGTTAGGGATAGGGTACGGCTTAGGGTACGGGTTCGGGGAGGGGTCCGTGTACGGTGTAGGGTATGGGTTAGGGTTAGGGTTAGGGTTAGTGTTAGGGTTAGGGCTCGGTTTAGGGTACGGGTTAGGATTAGGGTACGTGTTAGGGTTAGGGTAGGGGTTAGGGTTAGGGTAGGGGTTAGGGTTAGGGTAGTTATTAAACCTATCCCACTCTCTAGATACCCCTTAGCACGTAAAGGAATATTATTTGGGGGTCCAGCCATGGAGAAGAGTTTAGACACTAGGATAAGATAAGGAACACACCCATTATACAGAAATCACATTAGGATTCTCTTTTTAAGCTGTTCCTTAAAACACTAGTGCTTAGGAAATCTATTGGAGGCAGAAGCAGTCAAGGGTAGCCTAGGGTTAGGGTTAGGCTTAGGGTTAGGGTTAGGGTACGGCTTAGGGTACGGGTTCGGGGAGGAGTCCGTGTACGGTGTAGGGTATGGGTTAGGGTTAGGGTTAGGGTTAGTGTTAGGGTTAGGGCTCATTTTAGGGTACGGGTTAGGATTAGAGTACGTGTTAGGTTTAGGGTAGGGGTTAGGGTTAGGGTACGCGTTAGGGTTAGGGTAGTTATTAAACCTATCCCACTCTCTAGATACCCCTTAGCACGTAAAGGAATATTATTTGGGGTCCAGCCATGGAGAAGAATTTAGACACTAGGATAAGATAAGGAACACACCCATTATAAAGAAATCACATTAGGATTCTCTTTTTAAGCTGTTCCTTAAAACACTAGTGCTTAGGAAATCTATTGGAGGCAGAAGCAGTCAAAGGTAGCCTAGGGTTAGGGTTAGGCTTAGGGTTAGGGTTAGGGTACGGCTTAGGGTACGGGTTCGGTGAGGGGTCCGTGTACGGTGTAGGGTATGGGTTAGGGTTAGGGTTAGTGTTAGGGTTAGGGCTCGGTTTAGGGTACGGGTTAGGATTAGGGTACATGTTAGGGTTAGGGTAGGGGTTAGGGTTAGGATACGCGTTAGGGTTAGGGTTGTTATTAAACCTATCCCATTCTCTAGATAACCCTTAGCACGTAAAGGAATATTATTTGGGGGTCCAGCCATGGAGAAGAGTTTACACACTAGGATTAGATAAGGAACACTCCCATTATAAAGAAATCACATTAGGATTCTCTTTTTAAGCTGTTCCTTAAAACACTAGTGCTTAGGAAATCTATTGGAGGCAGAAGCAGTCAAGGGTAGCCTAGGGTTAGGGTTAGGCTTAGGGTTAGGGTTAGGGTACGGCTTAGGGTACGGGTTCGGGGAGGGGTCCGTGTACGGTGTAGGGTATGGGTTAGGGTTAGGGTTAGGGTTAGTGTTAGGGTTAGGGCTCGGTTTAGGGTACGGGTTAGGATTAGGGTAAGTGTTAGGGTTAGGGTAGGGGTTAGGGTTAGGGTAGGGCTTAGGGTTAGGGTAGTTATTAAACCTATCCCACTCTCTAGATACCCCTTAGCACGTAAAGGAATATTATTTGGGGGTCCAGCCATGGAGAAGAGTTTAGACACTAGGATAAGATAAGGAACACACCCATTATAAAGAAATCACATTAGGATTCTCTTTTTAAGCTGTTCCTTAAAACACTACTGCTTAGGAAATCTATTGGAGGCAGAAGCAGTCAAGGGTAGCCTAGGGTTAGGGTTAGGCTTAGGGTTAGGGATAGGATACGGCTTAGGGTACGGGTTCGGGGAGGGGTCCATGTACAGTGTAGGGTATGGGTTAGGGTTAGGGTTAGGGTTAGTGTTAGGGTTAGGGCTCGGTTTAGGGTACGGTTTAGGATTAGGGTACATGTAAGGGTTAGGGTAGGGGTTAGGGTTAGGGTACGCGTTAGGGTTAGGGTTGTTATTAAACCTATCCCATTCTCTAGATAACCCTTAGCACGTAAAGGAATATTATTTGAGGGTCCAGCCATGGAGAAGAGTTTACACACTAGGATAAGATAAGGAACACACCCATTATAAAGAAATCACATTAGGATTCTCTTTTTAAGCTGTTCCTTAAAACACTAGTGCTTAGGAAATCTATTGGAGGCAGAAGCAGTCAAGGGTAGCCTAGGGTTAGGGTTAGGCTTAGGGTTAGGGTTAGGGTACGGCTTAGGGTACGGGTTCGGGGAGGGGTCCGTGTACGGTGTAGGGTATGGGTTAGGGTTAGGGTTAGGGTTAGTGTTAGGGTTAGGGCTCATTTTAGGGTACGGGTTAGGATTAGAGTACGTGTTAGGTTTAGGGTAGGGGTTAGGGTTAGGGTACGCGTTAGGGTTAGGGTAGTTATTAAACCTATCCCACTCTCTAGATACCCCTTAGCACGTAAAGGAATATTATTTGGGGTCCAGCCATGGAGAAGAATTTAGACACTAGGATAAGATAAGGAACACACCCATTATAAAGAAATCACATTAGGATTCTCTTTTTAAGCTGTTCCTTAAAACACTAGTGCTTAGGAAATGTATTGGAGGCAGAAGCAGTCAAGGGTAGCCTAGGGTTAGGGTTAGGCTTAGGGTTAGGGTTAGGGTACGGCTTAGGGTACGGGTTCGGGGAGGGGTCCGTGTACGGTGTAGGGTATGGGTTAGGGTTAGGGTTAGGGTTAGTGTTAGGGTTAGGGCTCGGTTTAGGGTACGGGTTAGGATTAGGGTACGTGTTAGGGTTAGGGTAGGGGTTAGGGTTAGGGTAGGGGTTAGGGTTAGGGTAGTTATTAAACCTATCCCACTCTCTAGATACCCCTTAGCACGTAAAGGAATATTATTTGGGGGTCCAGCCATGGAGAAGAGTTTAGACACTAGGATAAGATAAGGAACACACCCATTATACAGAAATCACATTAGGATTCTCTTTTTAAGCTGTTCCTTAAAACACTAGTGCTTAGGAAATCTATTGGAGGCAGAAGCAGTCAAGGGTAGCCTAGGGTTAGGGTTAAGCTTAGGGTTAGGGTTAGGGTACGGCTTAGGGTACGGGTTCGGGGAGGGGTCCGTGTACGGTGTAGGGTATGGGTTAGGGTTAGGGTTAGGGTTAGTGTTAGGGTTAGGGCTCGGTTTAGGGTACGGGTTAGGATTAGGGTACGTGTTAGGGTTAGGGTAGGGGTTAGGGTTAGGGTAGGGCTTAGGGTTAGGGTAGTTATTAAACCTATCCCACTCTCTAGATACCCCTTAGCACGTAAAGGAATATTATTTGGGGGTCCAGCCATGGAGAAGAGTTTAGACACTAGGATAAGATAAGGAACACACCCATTATAAAGAAATCACATTAGGATTCTCTTTTTAAGCTGTTCCTTAAAACACTAGTGCTTAGGAAATCTATTGGAGGCAGAAGCAGTCAAGGGTAGCCTAGGGTTAGGGTTAGGCTTAGGGTTAGGGTTAGGGTACGGCTTAGGGTACGGGTTCGGGGAGGGGTCCGTGTACGGTGTAGGGTATGGGTTAGGGTTAGGGTTAGGGTTAGTGTTAGGGTTAGGGCTCGGTTTAGGGTACGGGTTAGGATTAGGGTACGTCTTAGGGTTAGGGTAGGGGTTAGGGTTAGGGTAGGGGTTAGGGTTAGGGTAGTTATTAAACCTATCCCACTCTCTAGATACCCCTTAGCACGTAAAGGAATATTATTTGGGGGTCCAGCCATGGAGAAGAGTTTAGACACTAGGATAAGATAAGGAACACACCCATTATACAGAAATCACATTAGGATTCTCTTTTTAAGCTGTTCCTTAAAACACTAGTGCTTAGGAAATCTATTGGAGGCAGAAGCAGTCAAGGGTAGCCTAGGGTTAGGGTTAGGCTTAGGGTTAGGGTTAGGGTACGGCTTAGGGTACGGGTTCGGGGAGGAGTCCGTGTACGGTGTAGGGTATGGGTTAGGGTTAGGGTTAGGGTTAGTGTTAGGGTTAGGGCTCATTTTAGGGTACGGGTTAGGATTAGAGTACGTGTCAGGTTTAGGGTAGGGGTTAGGGTTAGGGTACGCGTTAGGGTTAGGGTAGTTATTAAACCTATCCCACTCTCTAGATACCCCTTAGCACGTAAAGGAATATTATTTGGGGTCCAGCCATGGAGAAGAATTTAGACACTAGGATAAGATAAGGAACACACCCATTATAAAGAAATCACATTAGGATTCTCTTTTTAAGCTGTTCCTTAAAACACTAGTGCTTAGGAAATCTATTGGAGGCAGAAGCAGTCAAAGGTAGCCTAGGGTTAGAGTTAGGCTTAGGGTTAGGGTTAGGGTACGGCTTAGGGTACGGGTTCGGTGAGGGGTCCGTGTACGGTGTAGGGTATGGGTTAGGGTTAGGGTTAGTGTTAGGGTTAGGGCTCGGTTTAGGGTACGGGTTAGGATTAGGGTACATGTTAGGGTTAGGGTAGTGGTTAGGGTTAGGATACGCGTTAGGGTTAGGGTTGTTATTCAACCTATCCCATTCTCTAGATAACCCTTAGCACGTAAAGGAATATTATTTGGGGGTCCAGCCATGGAGAAGAGTTTACACACTAGGATTAGATAAGGAACACTCCCATTATAAAGAAATCACATTAGGATTCTCTTTTTAAGCTGTTCCTTAAAACACTAGTGCTTAGGAAATCTATTGGAGGCAGAAGCAGTCAAGGGTAGCCTAGGGTTAGGGTTAGGCTTAGGGTTAGGGTTAGGGTACGGCTTAGGGTACGGGTTCGGGGAGGGGTCCGTGTACGGTGTAGGGTATGGGTTAGGGTTAGGGTTAGGGTTAGTGTTAGGGTTAGGGCTCGGTTTAGGGTACGGGTTAGGATTAGGGTAAGTGTTAGGGTTAGGGTAGGGGTTAGGGTTAGGGTAGGGCTTAGGGTTAGGGTAGTTATTAAACCTATCCCACTCTCTAGATACCCCTTAGCACGTAAAGGAATATTATTTGGGGGTCCAGCCATGGAGAAGAGTTTAGACACTAGGATAAGATAAGGAACACACCCATTATAAAGAAATCACATTAGGATTCTCTTTTTAAGCTGTTCCTTAAAACACTACTGCTTAGGAAATCTATTGGAGGCAGAAGCAGTCAAGGGTAGCCTAGGGTTAGGGTTAGGCTTAGGGTTAGGGATAGGGTACGGCTTAGGGTACGGGTTCGGGGAGGGGTCCGTGTACGGTGTAGGGTATGGGTTAGGGTTAGGGTTAGGGTTAGTGTTAGGGTTAGGGCTCGGTTTAGGGTACGGGTTAGGATTAGGGTACGTGTTAGGGTTAGGGTAGGGGTTAGGGTTAGGGTAGGGGTTAGGGTTAGGGTAGTTATTAAACCTATCCCACTCTCTAGATACCCCTTAGCACGTAAAGGAATATTATTTGGGGGTCCAGCCATGGAGAAGAGTTTAGACACTAGGATAAGATAAGGAACACACCCATTATACAGAAATCACATTAGGATTCTCTTTTTAAGCTGTTCCTTAAAACACTACTGCTTAGGAAATCTATTGGAGGCAGAAGCAGTCAAGGGTAGCCTAGGGTTAGGGTTAGGCTTAGGGTTAGGGTTAGGGTACGGCTTAGGGTACGGGTTCGGGGAGGAGTCCGTGTACGGTGTAGGGTATGGGTTAGGGTTAGGGTTAGGGTTAGTGTTAGGGTTAGGGCTCATTTTAGGGTACGGGTTAGGATTAGAGTACGTGTTAGGTTTAGGGTAGGGGTTAGGGTTAGGGTACGCGTTAGGGTTAGGGTAGTTATTAAACCTATCCCACTCTCTAGATACCCCTTAGCACGTAAAGGAATATTATTTGGGGTCCAGCCATGGAGAAGAATTTAGACACTAGGATAAGATAAGGAACACACCCATTATAAAGAAATCACATTAGGATTCTCTTTTTAAGCTGTTCCTTAAAACACTAGTGCTTAGGAAAACTATTGGAGGCAGAAGCAGTCAAAGGTAGCCTAGGGTTAGGGTTAGGCTTAGGGTTAGGGTTAGGGTACGGCTTAGGGTACGGGTTCGGTGAGGGGTCCGTGTACGGTGTAGGGTATGGGTTAGGGTTAGGGTTAGTGTTAGGGTTAGGGCTCGGTTTAGGGTACGGGTTAGGATTAGGGTACATGTTAGGGTTAGGGTAGGGGTTAGGGTTAGGATACGCGTTAGGGTTAGGGTTGTTATTAAACCTATCCCATTCTCTAGATAACCCTTAGCACGTAAAGGAATATTATTTGGGGGTCCAGCCATGGAGAAGAGTTTACACACTAGGATTAGATAAGGAACACTCCCATTATAAAGAAATCACATTAGGATTCTCTTTTTAAGCTGTTCCTTAAAACACTAGTGCTTAGGAAATCTATTGGAGGCAGAAGCAGTCAAGGGTAGCCTAGGGTTAGGGTTAGGCTTAGGGTTAGGGTTAGGGTACGGCTTAGGGTACGGGTTCGGGGAGGGGTCCGTGTACGGTGTAGGGTATGGGTTAGGGTTAGGGTTAGGGTTAGTGTTAGGGTTAGGGCTCGGTTTAGGGTACGGGTTAGGATTAGGGTAAGTGTTAGGGTTAGGGTAGGGGTTAGGGTTAGGGTAGGGCTTAGGGTTAGGGTAGTTATTAAACCTATCCCACTCTCTAGATACCCCTTAGCACGTAAAGGAATATTATTTGGGGGTCCAGCCATGGAGAAGAGTTTAGACACTAGGATAAGATAAGGAACACACCCATTATAAAGAAATCACATTAGGATTCTCTTTTTAAGCTGTTCCTTAAAACACTACTGCTTAGGAAATCTATTGGAGGCAGAAGCAGTCAAGGGTAGCCTAGGGTTAGGGTTAGGCTTAGGGTTAGGGATAGGATACGGCTTAGGGTACGGGTTCGGGGAGGGGTCCGTGTACGGTGTAGGGTATGGGTTAGGGTTAGGGTTAGGGTTAGTGTTAGGGTTAGGGCTCGGTTTAGGGTACGGTTTAGGATTAGGGTACGTGTTAGGGTTAGGGTAGGGGTTAGGGTTAGGGTACGCGTTAGGGTTAGGGTTGTTATTAAACCTATCCCACTCTCTAGATAACCCTTAGCACGTAAAGGAATATTATTTGAGGGTCCAGCCATGGAGAAGAGTTTACACACTAGGATAAGATAAGGAACACACCCATTATAAAGAAATCACATTAGGATTCTCTTTTTAAGCTGTTCCTTAAAACACTAGTGCTTAGGAAATCTATTGGAGGCAGAAGCAGTCAAGGGTAGCCTAGGGTTAGGGTTAGGCTTAGGGTTAGGGTTAGGGTACGGCTTAGGGTACGGGTTCGGGGAGGGGTCCGTGTACGGTGTAGGGTATGGGTTAGGGTTAGGGTTAGGGTTAGTGTTAGGGTTAGGGCTCATTTTAGGGTACGGGTTAGGATTAGAGTACGTGTTAGGTTTAGGGTAGGGGTTAGGGTTAGGGTACGCGTTAGGGTTAGGGTAGTTATTAAACCTATCCCACTCTCTAGATACCCCTTAGCACGTAAAGGAATATTATTTGGGGTCCAGCCATGGAGAAGAATTTAGACACTAGGATAAGATAAGGAACACACCCATTATAAAGAAATCACATTAGGATTCTCTTTTTAAGCTGTTCCTTAAAACACTAGTGCTTAGGAAATGTATTGGAGGCAGAAGCAGTCAAGGGTAGCCTAGGGTTAGGGTTAGGCTTAGGGTTAGGGTTAGGGTACGGCTTAGGGTACGGGTTCGGGGAGGAGTCCGTGTACGGTGTAGGGTATGGGTTAGGGTTAGTGTTAGGGTTAGGGCTCATTTTAGGGTACGGGTTAGGATTAGAGTACGTGTCAGGTTTAGGGTAGGGGTTAGGGTTAGGGTACGCGTTAGGGTTAGGGTAGTTATTAAACCTATCCCACTCTCTAGATACCCCTTAGCACGTAAAGGAATATTATTTGGGGTCCAGCCATGGAGAAGAATTTAGACACTAGGATAAGATAAGGAACACACCCATTATAAAGAAATCACATTAGGATTCTCTTTTTAAGCTGTTCCTTAAAACACTAGTGCTTAGGAAATCTATTGGAGGCAGAAGCAGTCAAAGGTAGCCTAGGGTTAGAGTTAGGCTTAGGGTTAGGGTTAGGGTACGGCTTAGGGTACGGGTTCGGTGAGGGGTCCGTGTACGGTGTAGGGTATGGGTTAGGGTTAGGGTTAGTGTTAGGGTTAGGGCTCGGTTTAGGGTACGGGTTAGGATTAGGGTACATGTTAGGGTTAGGGTAGTGGTTAGGGTTAGGATACGCGTTAGGGTTAGGGTTGTTATTCAACCTATCCCATTCTCTAGATAACCCTTAGCACGTAAAGGAATATTATTTGGGGGTCCAGCCATGGAGAAGAGTTTACACACTAGGATTAGATAAGGAACACTCCCATTATAAAGAAATCACATTAGGATTCTCTTTTTAAGCTGTTCCTTAAAACACTAGTGCTTAGGAAATCTATTGGAGGCAGAAGCAGTCAAGGGTAGCCTAGGGTTAGGGTTAGGCTTAGGGTTAGGGTTAGGGTACGGCTTAGGGTACGGGTTCGGGGAGGGGTCCGTGTACGGTGTAGGGTATGGGTTAGGGTTAGGGTTAGGGTTAGTGTTAGGGTTAGGGCTCGGTTTAGGGTACGGGTTAGGATTAGGGTAAGTGTTAGGGTTAGGGTAGGGGTT
Source organism: Balaenoptera ricei (assembly GCF_028023285.1). Taxonomy (NCBI): domain Eukaryota; kingdom Metazoa; phylum Chordata; class Mammalia; order Artiodactyla; family Balaenopteridae; genus Balaenoptera; species Balaenoptera ricei. The sequence continues at coordinate 42,289 of NW_026777953.1, forward strand.
AGGGTTAGGGTAGGGCTTAGGGTTAGGGTAGTTATTAAACCTATCCCACTCTCTAGATACCCCTTAGCACGTAAAGGAATATTATTTGGGGGTCCAGCCATGGAGAAGAGTTTAGACACTAGGATAAGATAAGGAACACACCCATTATAAAGAAATCACATTAGGATTCTCTTTTTAAGCTGTTCCTTAAAACACTACTGCTTAGGAAATCTATTGGAGGCAGAAGCAGTCAAGGGTAGCCTAGGGTTAGGGTTAGGCTTAGGGTTAGGGATAGGGTACGGCTTAGGGTACGGGTTCGGGGAGGGGTCCATGTACAGTGTAGGGTATGGGTTAGGGTTAGGGTTAGGGTTAGTGTTAGGGTTAGGGCTCGGTTTAGGGTACGGTTTAGGATTAGGGTACATGTTAGGGTTAGGGTAGGGGTTAGGGTTAGGGTACGCGTTAGGGTTAGGGTTGTTATTAAACCTATCCCATTCTCTAGATAACCCTTAGCACGTACAGGAATATTATTTGAGGGTCCAGCCATGGAGAAGAGTTTACACACTAGGACAAGATAAGGAACACACCCATTATAAAGAAATCACATTAGGATTCTCTTTTTAAGCTGTTCCTTAAAACACTAGTGCTTAGGAAATCTATTGGAGGCAGAAGCAGTCAAGGGTAGCCTAGGGTTAGGGTTAGGCTTAGGGTTAGGGTTAGGGTACGGCTTAGGGTACGGGTTCGGGGAGGGGTCCGTGTACGGTGTAGGGTATGGGTTAGGGTTAGGGTTAGGGTTAGTGTTAGGGTTAGGGCTCGGTTTAGGGTACGGGTTAGGATTAGGGTACGTGTTAGGGTTAGGGTAGGGGTTAGGGTTAGGGTAGGGGTTAGGGTTAGGGTAGTTATTAAACCTATCCCACTCTCTAGATACCCCTTAGCACGTAAAGGAATATTATTTGTGGGTCCAGCCATGGAGAAGAGTTTAGACACTAGGATAAGATAAGGAACACACCCATTATACAGAAATCACATTAGGATTCTCTTTTTAAGCTGTTCCTTAAAACACTAGTGCTTAGGAAATCTATTGGAGGCAGAAGCAGTCAAGGGTAGCCTAGGGTTAGGGTTAGGCTTAGGGTTAGGGTTAGGGTACGGCTTAGGGTACGGGTTCGGGGAGGGGTCCGTGTACGGTGTAGGGTATGGGTTAGGGTTAGGGTTAGGGTTAGTGTTAGGGTTAGGGCTCGGTTTAGGGTACGGGTTAGGATTAGGGTACGTGTTAGGGTTAGGGTAGGGGTTAGGGTTAGGGTAGGGCTTAGGGTTAGGGTAGTTATTAAACCTATCCCACTCTCTAGATACCCCTTAGCACGTAAAGGAATATTATTTGGGGGTCCAGCCATGGAGAAGAGTTTAGACACTAGGATAAGATAAGGAACACACCCATTATAAAGAAATCACATTAGGATTCTCTTTTTAAGCTGTTCCTTAAAACACTACTGCTTAGGAAATCTATTGGAGGCAGAAGCAGTCAAGGGTAGCCTAGGGTTAGGGTTAGGCTTAGGGTTAGGGATAGGATACGGCTTAGGGTACGGGTTCGGGGAGGGGTCCATGTACAGTGTAGGGTATGGGTTAGGGTTAGGGTTAGGGTTAGTGTTAGGGTTAGGGCTCGGTTTAGGGTACGGTTTAGGATTAGGGTACGTGTTAGGGTTAGGGTAGGGGTTAGGGTTAGGGTACGCGTTAGGGTTAGGGTTGTTATTAAACCTATCCCATTCTCTAGATAACCCTTAGCACGTACAGGAATATTATTTGAGGGTCCAGCCATGGAGAAGAGTTTACACACTAGGACAAGATAAGGAACACACCCATTATAAAGAAATCACATTAGGATTCTCTTTTTAAGCTGTTCCTTAAAACACTAGTGCTTAGGAAATCTATTGGAGGCAGAAGCAGTCAAGGGTAGCCTAGGGTTAGGGTTAGGCTTAGGGTTAGGGTTAGGGTACGGCTTAGGGTACGGGTTCGGGGAGGTGTCCGTGTACGGTGTAGGGTATGGGTTAGGGTTAGGGTTAGGGTTAGTGTTAGGGTTAGGGCTCATTTTAGGGTACGGGTTAGGATTAGAGTACGTGTTAGGTTTAGGGTAGGGGTTAGGGTTAGGGTACGTGTTAGGGTTAGGGTAGTTATTAAACCTATCCCACTCTCTAGATACCCCTTAGCACGTAACGGAATATTATTTGGGGTCCAGCCATGGAGAAGAATTTAGACACTAGGATAAGATAAGGAAGACACCCATTATAAAGAAATCACATTAGGATTCTCTTTTTAAGCTGTTCCTTAAAACACTAGTGCTTAGGAAATCTATTGGAGGCAGAAGCAGTCAAAGGTAGCCTAGGGTTAGAGTTAGGCTTAGGGTTAGGGTTAGGGTACGGCTTAGGGTACGGGTTCGGTGAGGGGTCCGTGTACGGTGTAGGGTATGGGTTAGGGTTAGGGTTAGTGTTAGGGTTAGGGCTCGGTTTAGGGTACGGGTTAGGATTAGGGTACATGTTAGGGTTAGGGTAGTGGTTAGGGTTAGGATACGCGTTAGGGTTAGGGTTGTTATTCAACCTATCCCATTCTCTAGATAACCCTTAGCACGTAAAGGAATATTATTTGGGGGTCCAGCCATGGAGAAGAGTTTACACACTAGGATTAGATAAGGAACACTCCCATTATAAAGAAATCACATTAGGATTCTCTTTTTAAGCTGTTCCTTAAAACACTAGTGCTTAGGAAATCTATTGGAGGCAGAAGCAGTCAAGGGTAGCCTAGGGTTAGGGTTAGGCTTAGGGTTAGGGTTAGGGTACGGCTTAGGGTACGGGTTCGGGGAGGGGTCCGTGTACGGTGTAGGGTATGGGTTAGGGTTAGGGTTAGGGTTAGTGTTAGGGTTAGGGCTCGGTTTAGGGTACGGGTTAGGATTAGGGTAAGTGTTAGGGTTAGGGTAGGGGTTAGGGTTAGGGTAGGGCTTAGGGTTAGGGTAGTTATTAAACCTATCCCACTCTCTAGATACCCCTTAGCACGTAAAGGAATATTATTTGGGGGTCCAGCCATGGAGAAGAGTTTAGACACTAGGATAAGATAAGGAACACACCCATTATAAAGAAATCACATTAGGATTCTCTTTTTAAGCTGTTCCTTAAAACACTACTGCTTAGGAAATCTATTGGAGGCAGAAGCAGTCAAGGGTAGCCTAGGGTTAGGGTTAGGCTTAGGGTTAGGGATAGGGTACGGCTTAGGGTACGGGTTCGGGGAGGGGTCCATGTACAGTGTAGGGTATGGGTTAGGGTTAGGGTTAGGGTTAGTGTTAGGGTTAGGGCTCGGTTTAGGGTACGGTTTAGGATTAGGGTACATGTTAGGGTTAGGGTAGGGGTTAGGGTTAGGGTACGCGTTAGGGTTAGGGTTGTTATTAAACCTATCCCATTCTCTAGATAACCCTTAGCACGTACAGGAATATTATTTGAGGGTCCAGCCATGGAGAAGAGTTTACACACTAGGACAAGATAAGGAACACACCCATTATAAAGAAATCACATTAGGATTCTCTTTTTAAGCTGTTCCTTAAAACACTAGTGCTTAGGAAATCTATTGGAGGCAGAAGCAGTCAAGGGTAGCCTAGGGTTAGGGTTAGGCTTAGGGTTAGGGTTAGGGTACGGCTTAGGGTACGGGTTCGGGGAGGGGTCCGTGTACGGTGTAGGGTATGGGTTAGGGTTAGGGTTAGGGTTAGTGTTAGGGTTAGGGCTCGGTTTAGGGTACGGGTTAGGATTAGGGTACGTGTTAGGGTTAGGGTAGGGGTTAGGGTTAGGGTAGGGGTTAGGGTTAGGGTAGTTATTAAACCTATCCCACTCTCTAGATACCCCTTAGCACGTAAAGGAATATTATTTGTGGGTCCAGCCATGGAGAAGAGTTTAGACACTAGGATAAGATAAGGAACACACCCATTATACAGAAATCACATTAGGATTCTCTTTTTAAGCTGTTCCTTAAAACACTAGTGCTTAGGAAATCTATTGGAGGCAGAAGCAGTCAAGGGTAGCCTAGGGTTAGGGTTAGGCTTAGGGTTAGGGTTAGGGTACGGCTTAGGGTACGGGTTCGGGGAGGGGTCCGTGTACGGTGTAGGGTATGGGTTAGGGTTAGGGTTAGGGTTAGTGTTAGGGTTAGGGCTCGGTTTAGGGTACGGGTTAGGATTAGGGTACGTGTTAGGGTTAGGGTAGGGGTTAGGGTTAGGGTAGGGCTTAGGGTTAGGGTAGTTATTAAACCTATCCCACTCTCTAGATACCCCTTAGCACGTAAAGGAATATTATTTGGGGGTCCAGCCATGGAGAAGAGTTTAGACACTAGGATAAGATAAGGAACACACCCATTATAAAGAAATCACATTAGGATTCTCTTTTTAAGCTGTTCCTTAAAACACTACTGCTTAGGAAATCTATTGGAGGCAGAAGCAGTCAAGGGTAGCCTAGGGTTAGGGTTAGGCTTAGGGTTAGGGATAGGATACGGCTTAGGGTACGGGTTCGGGGAGGGGTCCATGTACAGTGTAGGGTATGGGTTAGGGTTAGGGTTAGGGTTAGTGTTAGGGTTAGGGCTCGGTTTAGGGTACGGTTTAGGATTAGGGTACGTGTTAGGGTTAGGGTAGGGGTTAGGGTTAGGGTACGCGTTAGGGTTAGGGTTGTTATTAAACCTATCCCATTCTCTAGATAACCCTTAGCACGTACAGGAATATTATTTGAGGGTCCAGCCATGGAGAAGAGTTTACACACTAGGACAAGATAAGGAACACACCCATTATAAAGAAATCACATTAGGATTCTCTTTTTAAGCTGTTCCTTAAAACACTAGTGCTTAGGAAATCTATTGGAGGCAGAAGCAGTCAAGGGTAGCCTAGGGTTAGGGTTAGGCTTAGGGTTAGGGTTAGGGTACGGCTTAGGGTACGGGTTCGGGGAGGTGTCCGTGTACGGTGTAGGGTATGGGTTAGGGTTAGGGTTAGGGTTAGTGTTAGGGTTAGGGCTCATTTTAGGGTACGGGTTAGGATTAGAGTACGTGTTAGGTTTAGGGTAGGGGTTAGGGTTAGGGTACGTGTTAGGGTTAGGGTAGTTATTAAACCTATCCCACTCTCTAGATACCCCTTAGCACGTAACGGAATATTATTTGGGGTCCAGCCATGGAGAAGAATTTAGACACTAGGATAAGATAAGGAAGACACCCATTATAAAGAAATCACATTAGGATTCTCTTTTTAAGCTGTTCCTTAAAACACTAGTGCTTAGGAAATCTATTGGAGGCAGAAGCAGTCAAGGGTAGCCTAGGGTTAGGGTTAGGCTTAGGGTTAGGGTTAGGGTACGGCTTAGGGTACGGGTTCGGGGAGGGGTCCGTGTACGGTGTAGGGTATGGGTTAGGGTTAGGGTTAGGGTTAGTGTTAGGGTTAGGGCTCGGTTTAGGGTACGGGTTAGGATTAGGGTACGTGTTAGGGTTAGGGTAGGGGTTAGGGTTAGGGTAGGGCTTAGGGTTAGGGTAGTTATTAAACCTATCCCACTCTCTAGATACCCCTTAGCACGTAAAGGAATATTATTTGGGGGTCCAGCCATGGAGAAGAGTTTAGACACTAGGATAAGATAAGGAACACACCCATTATACAGAAATCACATTAGGATTCTCTTTTTAAGCTGTTCCTTAAAACACTAGTGCTTAGGAAATCTATTGGAGGCAGAAGCAGTCAAGGGTAGCCTAGGGTTAGGGTTAGGCTTAGGGTTAGGGTTAGGGTACGGCTTAGGGTACGGGTTCGGGGAGGGGTCCGTGTACGGTGTAGGGTATGGGTTAGGGTTAGGGTTAGGGTTAGTGTTAGGGTTAGGGCTCGGTTTAGGGTACGGGTTAGGATTAGGGTACGTGTTAGGGTTAGGGTAGGGGTTAGGGTTAGGGTAGGGCTTAGGGTTAGGGTAGTTATTAAACCTATCCCACTCTCTAGATACCCCTTAGCACGTAAAGGAATATTATTTGGGGGTCCAGCCATGGAGAAGAGTTTAGACACTAGGATAAGATAAGGAACACACCCATTATAAAGAAATCACATTAGGATTCTCTTTTTAAGCTGTTCCTTAAAACACTAGTGCTTAGGAAATCTATTGGAGGCAGAAGCAGTCAAGGGTAGCCTAGGGTTAGGGTTAGGCTTAGGGTTAGGGTTAGGGTACGGCTTAGGGTACGGGTTCGGGGAGGGGTCCGTGTACGGTGTAGGGTATGGGTTAGGGTTAGGGTTAGGGTTAGTGTTAGGGTTAGGTCTCGGTTTAGGGTACGGGTTAGGATTAGGGTACGTCTTAGGGTTAGGGTAGGGGTTAGGGTTAGGGTAGGGGTTAGGGTTAGGGTAGTTATTAAACCTATCCCACTCTCTAGATACCCCTTAGCACGTAAAGGAATATTATTTGGGGGTCCAACCATGGACAAGAGTTTAGACACTAGGATAAGATAAGGAACACACCCATTATACAGAAATCACATTAGGATTCTCTTTTTAAGCTGTTCCTTAAAACACTAGTGCTTAGGAAATCTATTGGAGGCAGAAGCAGTCAAGGGTAGCCTAGGGTTAGGGTTAGGCTTAGGGTTAGGGTTAGGGTACGGCTTAGGGTACGGGTTCGGGGAGGAGTCCGTGTACGGTGTAGGGTATGGGTTAGGGTTAGGGTTAGGGTTAGTGTTAGGGTTAGGGCTCATTTTAGGGTACGGGTTAGGATTAGAGTACGTGTTAGGTTTAGGGTAGGGGTTAGGGTTAGGGTACGCGTTAGGGTTAGGGTAGTTATTAAACCTATCCCACTCTCTAGATACCCCTTAGCACGTAAAGGAATATTATTTGGGGTCCAGCCATGGAGAAGAATTTAGACACTAGGATAAGATAAGGAACACACCCATTATAAAGAAATCACATTAGGATTCTCTTTTTAAGCTGTTCCTTAAAACACTAGTGCTTAGGAAATCTATTGGAGGCAGAAGCAGTCAAAGGTAGCCTAGGGTTAGAGTTAGGCTTAGGGTTAGGGTTAGGGTACGGCTTAGGGTACGGGTTCGGTGAGGGGTCCGTGTACGGTGTAGGGTATGGGTTAGGGTTAGGGTTAGTGTTAGGGTTAGGGCTCGGTTTAGGGTACGGGTTAGGATTAGGGTACATGTTAGGGTTAGGGTAGTGGTTAGGGTTAGGATACGCGTTAGGGTTAGGGTTGTTATTCAACCTATCCCATTCTCTAGATAACCCTTAGCACGTAAAGGAATATTATTTGGGGGTCCAGCCATGGAGAAGAGTTTACACACTAGGATTAGATAAGGAACACTCCCATTATAAAGAAATCACATTAGGATTCTCTTTTTAAGCTGTTCCTTAAAACACTAGTGCTTAGGAAATCTATTGGAGGCAGAAGCAGTCAAGGGTAGCCTAGGGTTAGGGTTAGGCTTAGGGTTAGGGTTAGGGTACGGCTTAGGGTACGGGTTCGGGGAGGGGTCCGTGTACGGTGTAGGGTATGGGTTAGGGTTAGGGTTAGGGTTAGTGTTAGGGTTAGGGCTCGGTTTAGGGTACGGGTTAGGATTAGGGTAAGTGTTAGGGTTAGGGTAGGGGTTAGGGTTAGGGTAGGGCTTAGGGTTAGGGTAGTTATTAAACCTATCCCACTCTCTAGATACCCCTTAGCACGTAAAGGAATATTATTTGGGGGTCCAGCCATGGAGAAGAGTTTAGACACTAGGATAAGATAAGGAACACACCCATTATAAAGAAATCACATTAGGATTCTCTTTTTAAGCTGTTCCTTAAAACACTACTGCTTAGGAAATCTATTGGAGGCAGAAGCAGTCAAGGGTAGCCTAGGGTTAGGGTTAGGCTTAGGGTTAGGGATAGGGTACGGCTTAGGGTACGGGTTCGGGGAGGGGTCCATGTACAGTGTAGGGTATGGGTTAGGGTTAGGGTTAGGGTTAGTGTTAGGGTTAGGGCTCGGTTTAGGGTACGGTTTAGGATTAGGGTACATGTTAGGGTTAGGGTAGGGGTTAGGGTTAGGGTACGCGTTAGGGTTAGGGTTGTTATTAAACCTATCCCATTCTCTAGATAACCCTTAGCACGTAAAGGAATATTATTTGAGGGTCCAGCCATGGAGAAGAGTTTACACACTAGGACAAGATAAGGAACACACCCATTATAAAGAAATCACATTAGGATTCTCTTTTTAAGCTGTTCCTTAAAACACTAGTGCTTAGGAAATCTATTGGAGGCAGAAGCAGTCAAGGGTAGCCTAGGGTTAGGGTTAGGCTTAGGGTTAGGGTTAGGGTACGGCTTAGGGTACGGGTTCGGGGAGGGGTCCGTGTACGGTGTAGGGTATGGGTTAGGGTTAGGGTTAGGGTTAGTGTTAGGGTTAGGGCTCATTTTAGGGTACGGGTTAGGATTAGAGTACGTGTTAGGTTTAGGGTAGGGGTTAGGGTTAGGGTACGTGTTAGGGTTAGGGTAGTTATTAAACCTATCCCACTCTCTAGATACCCCTTAGCACGTAAAGGAATATTATTTGGGGTCCAGCCATGGAGAAGAATTTAGACACTAGGATAAGATAAGGAACACACCCATTATAAAGAAATCACATTAGGATTCTCTTTTTAAGCTGTTCCTTAAAACACTAGTGCTTAGGAAATCTATTGGAGGCAGAAGCAGTCAAGGGTAGCCTCGGGTTAGGGTTAGGCTTAGGGTTAGGGTTAGGGTACGGCTTAGGGTACGGGTTCGGGGAGGGGTCCGTGTACGGTGTAGGGTATGGGTTAGGGTTAGGGTTAGGGTTAGTGTTAGGGTTAGGGCTCGGTTTAGGGTACGGGTTAGGATTAGGGTACGTGTTAGGGTTAGGGTAGGGGTTAGGGTTAGGGTAGGGGTTAGGGTTAGGGTAGTTATGAAACCTATCCCACTCTCTAGATACCCCTTAGCACGTAAAGGAATATTATTTGGGGGTCCAGCCATGGAGAAGAGTTTAGACACTAGGATAAGATAAGGAACACACCCATTATACAGAAATCACATTAGGATTCTCTTTTTAAGCTGTTCCTTAAAACACTAGTGCTTAGGAAATCTATTGGAGGCAGAAGCAGTCAAGGGTAGCCTAGGGTTAGGGTTAGGCTTAGGGTTAGGGTTAGGGTACGGCTTAGGGTACGGGTTCGGGGAGGGGTCCGTGTACGGTGTAGGGTATGGGTTAGGGTTAGGGTTAGGGTTAGTGTTAGGGTTAGGGCTCGGTTTAGGGTACGGGTTAGGATTAGGGTACGTGTTAGGGTTAGGGTAGGGGTTAGGGTTAGGGTAGGGCTTAGGGTTAGGGTAGTTATTAAACCTATCCCACTCTCTAGATACCCCTTAGCACGTAAAGGAATATTATTTGGGGGTCCAGCCATGGAGAAGAGTTTAGACACTAGGATAAGATAAGGAACACACCCATTATAAAGAAATCACATTAGGATTCTCTTTTTAAGCTGTTCCTTAAAACACTACTGCTTAGGAAATCTATTGGAGGCAGAAGCAGTCAAGGGTAGCCTAGGGTTAGGGTTAGGCTTAGGGTTAGGGATAGGGTACGGCTTAGGGTACGGGTTCGGGGAGGGGTCCATGTACAGTGTAGGGTATGGGTTAGGGTTAGGGTTAGGGTTAGGGCTCATTTTAGGGTATGGGTTAGGATTAGAGTACGTGTTAGGTTTAGGGTAGGGGTTAGGGTTAGGGTATGCGTTAGGGTTAGGGTAGTTATTAAACCTATCCCACTCTCTAGATACCCCTTAGCACGTAAAGGAATATTATTTGGGGGTCCAGCCATGGAGAAAAATTTAGACACTAGGATAAGATAAGGAACACACCCATTATAAAGAAATCACATTAGGATTCTCTTTTTAAGCTGTTCCTTAAAACACTAGTGCTTAGGAAATCTATTGGAAGCAGAAGCTGTCAAGGGTAGCCTAGGGTTAGGGTTAGGCTTAGGGTTAGGGATAGGGTACGGCTTAGGGTACGGGTTCGGGGAGGGGTCCATGTACAGTGTAGGGTATGGGTTAGGGTTAGGGTTAGGGTTAGGGCTCATTTTAGGGTATGGGTTAGGATTAGAGTACGTGTTAGGTTTAGGGTAGGGGTTAGGGTTAGGGTACGCGTTAGGGTTAGGGTAGTTATTAAACCTATCCCACTCTCTAGATACCCCTTAGCACGTAAAGGAATATTATTTGGGGGTCCAGCCATGGAGAAAAATTTAGACACTAGGATAAGATAAGGAACACACCCATTATAAAGAAATCACATTAGGATTCTCTTTTTAAGCTGTTCCTTAAAACACTAGTGCTTAGGAAATCTATTGGAAGCAGAAGCTGTCAAGGGTAGCCTAGGGTTAGGGTTAGGCTTAGGGTTAGGGTTAGGGTACGGCTTAGGGTACGGGTTCGGGGAGGAGTCCGTGTACGGTGTAGGGTATGGGTTAGGGTTAGGGTTAGGGTTAGTGTTAGGGTTAGGGCTCGGTTTAGGGTACGGTTTAGGATTAGGGTACATGTTAGGGTTAGGGTAGGGGTTAGGGTTAGGGTACGCGTTAGGGTTAGGGTTGTTATTAAACCTATCCCATTCTCTAGATAACCCTTAGCACGTAAAGGAATATTATTTGAGGGTCCAGCCATGGAGAAGAGTTTACACACTAGGATAAGATAAGGAACACACCCATTATAAAGAAATCACATTAGGATTCTCTTTTTAAGCTGTTCCTTAAAACACTAGTGCTTAGGAAATCTATTGGAGGCAGAAGCAGTCAAGGGTAGCCTAGGGTTAGGGTTAGGCTTAGGGTTAGGGTTAGGGTACGGCTAAGGGTACGGGTTCGGGGAGGGGTCCGTGTACGGTGTAGGGTATGGGTTAGGGTTAGGGTTAGGGTTAGTGTTAGGGTTAGGGCTCATTTTAGGGTACGGGTTAGGATTAGAGTACGTGTTAGGTTTAGGGTAGGGGTTAGGGTTAGGGTACGCATTAGGGTTAGGGTAGTTATTAAACCTATCCCACTCTCTAGATACCCCTTAGCACGTAAAGGAATATTATTTGGGGGTCCAGCCATGGAGAAGAGTTTAGACACTAGGATAAGATAAGGAACACACCCATTATAAAGAAATCACATTAGGATTCTCTTTTTAAGCTGTTCCTTAAAACACTACTGCTTAGGAAATCTATTGGAGGCAGAAGCAGTCAAGGGTAGCCTAGGGTTAGGGTTAGGCTTAGGGTTAGGGATAGGGTACGGCTTAGGGTACGGGTTCGGGGAGGGGTCCATGTACAGTGTAGGGTATGGGTTAGGGTTAGGGTTAGGGTTAGGGCTCATTTTAGGGTATGGGTTAGGATTAGAGTACGTGTTAGGTTTAGGGTAGGGGTTAGGGTTAGGGTACGCGTTAGGGTTAGGGTAGTTATTAAACCTATCCCACTCTCTAGATACCCCTTAGCACGTAAAGGAATATTATTTGGGGGTCCAGCCATGGAGAAAAATTTAGACACTAGGATAAGATAAGGAACACACCCATTATAAAGAAATCACATTAGGATTCTCTTTTTAAGCTCTTCCTTAAAACACTAGTGCTTAGGAAATCTATTGGAAGCAGAAGCTGTCAAGGGTAGCCTAGGGTTAGGGTTAGGCTTAGGGTTAGGGTTAGGGTACGGCTTAGGGTACGGGTTCGGGGAGGAGTCCGTGTACGGTGTAGGGTATGGGTTAGGGTTAGGGTTAGGGTTAGTGTTAGGGTTAGGGCTCGGTTTAGGGTACGGTTTAGGATTAGGGTACATGATAGGGTTAGGGTAGGGGTTAGGGTTAGGGTACGCGTTAGGGTTAGGGTTGTTATTAAACCTATCCCGTTCTCTAGATAACCCTTAGCACGTAAAGGAATATTATTTGAGGGTCCAGCCATGGAGAAGAGTTTACACACTAGGATAAGATAAGGAACACACCCATTATAAAGAAATCACATTAGGATTCTCTTTTTAAGCTGTTCCTTAAAACACTAGTGCTTAGGAAATCTATTGGAGGCAGAAGCAGTCAAGGGTAGCCTAGGGTAAGGGTTAGGCTTAGGGTTAGGGTTAGGGTACGGTTTAGGGTACGGGTTCGGGGAGGGGTCCGTGTACGGTGTAGGGTATGGGTTAGGGTTAGGGTTAGGGTTAGTGTTAGGGTTAGGGCTCATTTTAGGGTACGGGTTAGGATTAGAGTACGTGTTAGGTTTAGGGTAGGGGTTAGGGTTAGGGTACGCGTTAGGGTTAGGGTAGTTATTAAACCTATCCCACTCTCTAGATACCCCTTAGCACGTAAAGGAATATTATTTGGGGTCCAGCCATGGAGAAGAATTTAGACACTAGGATAAGATAAGGAACACACCCATTATAAAGAAATCACATTAGGATTCTCATTTTAAGCTGTTCCTTAAAACACTAGTGCTTAGGAAATCTATTGGAGGCAGAAGCAGTCAAGGGTAGCCTAGGGTTAGGGTTAGGCTTAGGGTTAGGGTTAGGGTACGGCTTAGGGTACGGGTTCGGGGAGGGGTCCGTGTACGGTGTAGGGTATGGGTTAGGGTTAGGGTTAGGGTTAGTGTTAGGGTTAGGGCTCGGTTTAGGGTACGGGTTAGGATTAGGGTACGTGTTAGGGTTAGGGTAGGGGTTAGGGTTAGGGTAGGGGTTAGGGTTAGGGTAGTTATTAAACCTATCCCACTCTCTAGATACCCCTTAGCACGTAAAGGAATATTATTTGGGGGTCCAGCCATGGAGAAGAGTTTAGACACTAGGATAAGATAAGGAACACACCCATTATACAGAAATCACATTAGGATTCTCTTTTTAAGCTGTTCCTTAAAACACTAGTGCTTAGGAAATCTATTGGAGGCAGAAGCAGTCAAGGGTAGCCTAGGGTTAGGGTTAGGCTTAGGGTTAGGGTTAGGGTACGGCTTAGGGTACGGGTTCGGGGAGGGGTCCGTGTACGGTGTAGGGTATGGGTTAGGGTTAGGGTTAGGGTTAGTGTTAGGGTTAGGGCTCATTTTAGGGTACGGGTTAGGATTAGAGTACGTGTTAGGTTTAGGGTAGGGGTTAGGGTTAGGGTACGCGTTAGGGTTAGGGTAGTTATTAAACCTATCCCACTCTCTAGATACCCCTTAGCACGTAAAGGAATATTATTTGGGGTCCAGCCATGGAGAAGAATTTAGACACTAGGATAAGATAAGGAACACACCCATTATAAAGAAATCACATTAGGATTCTCTTTTTAAGCTGTTCCTTAAAACACTAGTGCTTAGGAAATCTATTGGAGGCAGAAGCAGTCAAAGGTAGCCTAGGGTTAGGGTTAGGCTTAGGGTTAGGGTTAGGGTACGGCTTAGGGTACAGGTTCGGTGAGGGGTCCGTGTACGGTGTAGGGTATGGGTTAGGGTTAGGGTTAGGGTTAGTGTTAGGGTTAGGGCTCGGTTTAGGGTACGGGTTAGGATTAGGGTACATGTTAGGGTTAGGGTAGGGGTTAGGGTTAGGATACGCGTTAGGGTTAGGGTTGTTATTAAACCTATCCCATTCTCTAGATAACCCTTAGCACGTAAAGGAATATTATTTGGGGGTCCAGCCATGGAGAAGAGTTTACACACTAGGATTAGATAAGGAACACTCCCATTATAAAGAAATCACATTAGGATTCTCTTTTTAAGCTGTTCCTTAAAACACTAGTGCTTAGGAAATCTATTGGAGGCAGAAGCAGTCAAGGGTAGACTAGGGTTAGGGTTAGGCTTAGGGTTAGGGTTAGGGTACGGCTTAGGGTACGGGTTCGGGGAGGGGTCCGTGTACGGTGTAGGGTATGGGTTAGGGTTAGGGTTAGGGTTAGTGTTAGGGTTAGGGCTCGGTTTAGGGTACGGGTTAGGATTAGGGTAAGTGTTAGGGTTAGGGTAGGGGTTAGGGTTAGGGTAGGGCTTAGGGTTAGGGTAGTTATTAAACCTATCCCACTCTCTAGATACCCCTTAGCACGTAAAGGAATATTATTTGGGGGTCCAGCCATGGAGAAGAGTTTAGACACTAGGATAAGATAAGGAACACACCCATTATAAAGAAATCACATTAGGATTCTCTTTTTAAGCTGTTCCTTAAAACACTACTGCTTAGGAAATCTATTGGAGGCAGAAGCAGTCAAGGGTAGCCTAGGGTTAGGGTTAGGCTTAGGGTTAGGGATAGGGTACGGCTTAGGGTACGGGTTCGGGGAGGGGTCCATGTACAGTGTAGGGTATGGGTTAGGGTTAGGGTTAGGGTTAGGGCTCATTTTAGGGTATGGGTTAGGATTAGAGTACGTGTTAGGTTTAGGGTAGGGGTTAGGGTTAGGGTACGCGTTAGGGTTAGGGTAGTTATTAAACCTATCCCACTCTCTAGATACCCCTTAGCACGTAAAGGAATATTATTTGGGGGTCCAGCCATGGAGAAAAATTTAGACACTAGGATAAGATAAGAAACACACCCATTATAAAGAAATCACATTAGGATTCTCTTTTTAAGCTGTTCCTTAAAACACTAGTGCTTAGGAAATCTATTGGAAGCAGAAGCTGTCAAGGGTAGCCTAGGGTTAGGGTTAGGCTTAGGGTTAGGGTTAGGGTACGGCTTAGGGTGCGGGTTCGGGGAGGAGTCCGTGTACGGTGTAGGGTATGGTTTAGGGTTAGGGTTAGGGTTAGTGTTAGGGTTAGGGCTCGGTTTAGGGTACGGTTTAGGATTAGGGTACATGTTAGGGTTAGGGTAGGGGTTAGGGTTAGGGTACGCGTTAGGGTTAGGGTTGTTATTAAACCTATCCCATTCTCTAGATAACCCTTAGCACGTAAAGGAATATTATTTGAGGGTCCAGCCATGGAGAAGAGTTTACACACTAGGATAAGATAAGGAACACACCCATTATAAAGAAATCACATTAGGATTCTCTTTTTAAGCTGTTCCTTAAAACACTAGTGCTTAGGAAATCTATTGGAGGCAGAAGCAGTCAAGGGTAGCCTAGGATTAGGGTTAGGCTTAGGGTTAGGGTTAGGGTACGGCTTAGGGTACGGGTTCGGGGAGGGGTCCGTGTACGGTGTAGGGTATGGGTTAGGGTTAGGGTTAGGGTTAGTGTTAGGGTTAGGGCTCATTTTAGGGTACGGGTTAGGATTAGAGTACGTGTTAGGTTTAGGGTAGGGGTTAGGGTTAGGGTACGCGTTAGGGTTAGGGTAGTTATTAAACCTATCCCACTCTCTAGATACCCCTTAGCACGTAAAGGAATATTATTTGGGGTCCAGCCATGGAGAAGAATTTAGACACTAGGATAAGATAAGGAACACACCCATTATAAAGAAATCACATTAGGATTCTCTTTTTAAGCTGTTCCTTAAAACACTAGTGCTTAGGAAATCTATTGGAGGCAGAAGCAGTCAAGGGTAGCCTAGGGTTAGGGTTAGGCTTAGGGTTAGGGTTAGGGTACGGCTTAGGGTACGGGTTCGGGGAGGGGTCCGTGTACGGTGTAGGGTATGGGTTAGGGTTAGGGTTAGTGTTAGGGTTAGGGCTCGGTTTAGGGTACGGGTTAGGATTAGGGTACGTGTTAGGGTTAGGGTAGGGGTTAGGGTTAGGGTAGGGGTTAGGGTTAGGGTAGTTATTAAACCTATCCCACTCTCTAGATACCCCTTAGCACGTAAAGGAATATTATTTGGGGGTCCAGCCATGGAGAAGAGTTTAGACACTAGGATAAGATAAGGAACACACCCATTATACAGAAATCACATTAGGATTCTCTTTTTAAGCTGTTCCTTAAAACACTAGTGCTTAGGAAATCTATTGGAGGCAGAAGCAGTCAAGGGTAGCCTAGGGTTAGGGTTAGGCTTAGGGTTAGGGTTAGGGTACGGCTTAGGGTACGGGTTGGGGAGGGGTCCGTGTACGGTGTAGGGTATGGGTTAGGGTTAGGGTTAGGGTTAGTGTTAGGGTTAGGGCTCGGTTTAGGGTACGGGTTAGGATTAGGGTACGTGTTAGGGTTAGGGTAGGGGTTAGGGTTAGGTTAGGGCTTAGGGTTAGGGTAGTTATTAAACCTATCCCACTCTCTAGATACCCCTTAGCACGTAAAGGAATATTATTTGGGGGTCCAGCCATGGAGAAGAGTTTAGACACTAGGATAAGATAAGGAACACACCCATTATAAAGAAATCACATTAGGATTCTCTTTTTAAGCTGTTCCTTAAAACACTACTGCTTAGGAAATCTATTGGAGGCAGAAGCAGTCTAGGGTAGCCTAGGGTTAGGGTTAGGCTTTGGGTTAGGGATAGGGTACGGCTTAGGGTACGGGTTCGGGGAGGGGTCCATGTACAGTGTAGGGTATGGGTTAGGGTTAGGGTTAGGGTTAGGGCTCATTTTAGGGTATGGGTTAGGATTAGTGTACGTGTTAGGTTTAGGGTAGGGGTTAGGGTTAGGGTACGCGTTAGGGTTAGGGTAGTTATTAAACCTATCCCACTCTCTAGATACCCCTTAGCACGTAAAGGAATATTATTTGGGGGTCCAGCCATGGAGAAAAATTTAGACACTAGGAGAAGATAAGGAACACACCCATTATAAAGAAATCACATTAGGATTCTCTTTTTAAGCTGTTCCTTAAAACACTAGTGCTTAGGAAATCTATTGGAAGCAGAAGCTGTCAAGGGTAGCCTAGGGTTAGGGTTAGGCTTAGGGTTAGGGTTAGGGTACGGCTTAGGGTACGGGTTCGGGGAGGGGTCCGTGTACGGTGTAGGGTATGGGTTAGGGTTAGGGTTAGGGTTAGTGTTAGGGTTAGGGCTCATTTTAGGGTACGGGTTAGGATTAGAGTACGTGTTAGGTTTAGGGTAGGGGTTAGGGTTAGGGTACGCGTTAGGGTTAGGGTAGTTATTAAACCTATCCCACTCTCTAGATACCCCTTAGCACGTAAAGGAATATTATTTGGGGTCCAGCCATGGAGAAGAATTTAGACACTAGGATAAGATAAGGAACACACCCATTATAAAGAAATCACATTAGGATTCTCTTTTTAAGCTGTTCCTTAAAACACTAGTGCTTAGGAAATCTATTGGAGGCAGAAGCAGTCAAAGGTAGCCTAGGGTTAGGGTTAGGCTTAGGGTTAGGGTTAGGGTACGGCTTCGGGTACGGGTTCGGGGAGGGGTCCGTGTATGGTGTAGGGTATGGGTTAGGGTTAGGGTTAGGGTTAGTGTTTGGGTTAGGGCCCGGTTTAGGGTACGGGTTAGGATTAGGGTACGTGTTAGGGTTAGGGTAGGGGTTAGGGTTAGGGTAGGGGTTAGGGTTAGGGTAGTTATTAAACCTATCCCACACTCTAGATACCCGTTAGCACGTAAAGGAATATTATTTGGGGGTCCAGCCATGGAGAAGAGTTTAGACACTAGGATAAGATAAGGAACACACCCATTATACAGAAATCACATTAGGATTCTCTTTTTAAGCTGTTCCTTAAAACACTAGTGCTTAGGAAATCTATTGGAGGCAGAAGCAGTCAAGGGTAGCCTAGGGTTAGGGTTAGGCTTAGGGTTAGGGTTAGGGTACGGCTTAGGGTACGGGTTCAGGGAGGGGTCCGTGTACGGTGTAGGGTATGGGTTAGGGTTAGGGTTAGGGTTAGTGTTAGGGTTAGGGCTCGGTTTAGGGTACGGGTTAGGATTAGGGTACGTGTTAGGGTTAGGGTAGGGGTTAGGGTTAGGGTAGGGCTTAGGGTTAGGGTAGTTATTAAACCTATCCCACTCTCTAGATACCCCTTAGCACGTAAAGGAATATTATTTGGGGGTCCAGCCATGGAGAAGAGTTTAGACACTAGGATAAGATAAGGAACACACCCATTATAAAGAAATCACATTAGGATTCTCTTTTTAAGCTGTTCCTTAAAACACTACTGCTTAGGAAATCTATTGGAGGCAGAAGCAGTCAAGGGTAGCCTAGGGTTAGGGTTAGGCTTAGGGTTAGGGATAGGGTACGGCTTAGGGTACGGGTTCGGGGAGGGGTCCATGTACAGTGTAGGGTATGGGTTAGGGTTAGGGTTAGGGTTAGGGCTCATTTTAGGGTATGGGTTAGGATTAGAGTACGTGTTAGGTTTAGAGTAGGGGTTAGGGTTAGGGTACGCGTTAGGGTTAGGGTAGTTATTAAACCTATCCCACTCTCTAGATACCCCTTAGCACGTAAAGGAATATTATTTGGGGGTCCAGCCATGGAGAAAAATTTAGACACTAGGATAAGATAAGGAACACACCCATTATAAAGAAATCACATTAGGATTCTCTTTTTAAGCTGTTCCTTAAAACACTAGTGCTTAGGAAATCTATTGGAGGCAGAAGCAGTCAAGGGTAGCCTAGGGTTAGGGTTAGGCTTAGGGTTAGGGTTAGGGTACGGCTTAGGGTACGGGTTCGGGGAGGGGTCCGTGTACGGTGTAGGGTATGGGTTAGGGTTAGGGTTAGGGTTAGTGTTAGGGTTAGGGCTCATTTTAGGGTACGGGTTAGGATTAGAGTACGTGTTAGGTTTAGGGTAGGGGTTAGGGTTAGGGTACGCGTTAGGGTTAGGGTAGTTATTAAACCTATCCCACTCTCTAGATACCCCTTAGCACGTAAAGGAATATTATTTGGGGTCCAGCCATGGAGAAGAATTTAGACACTAGGATAAGATAAGGAACACACCCATTATAAAGAAATCACATTAGGATTCTCTTTTTAAGCTGTTCCTTAAAACACTACTGCTTAGGAAATCTATTGGAGGCAGAAGCAGTCAAGGGTAGCCTAGGGTTAGGGTTAGGCTTAGGGTTAGGGTTAGGGTACGGCTTAGGGTATGGGTTCGGGGAGGGGTCCGTGTACGGTGTAGGGTATGGGTTAGGGTTAGGGTTAGGGTTAGTGTTAGGGTTAGGGCTCGGTTTAGGGTACGGGTTAGGATTAGGGTACGTGTTAGGGTTAGGGTAGGGGTTAGGGTTAGGGTAGGGGTTAGGGTTAGGGTAGTTATTAAACCTATCCCACTCTCTAGATACCCCTTAGCACGTAAAGGAATATTATTTGGGGGTCCAGCCATGGAGAAGAGTTTAGACACTAGGATAAGATAAGGAACACACCCATTATACAGAAATCACATTAGGATTCTCTTTTTAAGCTGTTCCTTAAAACACTAGTGCTTAGGAAATCTATTGGAGGCAGAAGCAGTCAAGGGTAGCCTAGGGTTAGGGTTAGGCTTAGGGTTAGGGTTAGGGTACGGCTTAGGGTACGGGTTCGGGGAGGGGTCCGTGTACGGTGTAGGGTATGGGTTAGGGTTAGGGTTAGGGTTAGTGTTAGGGTTAGGGCTCATTTTAGGGTACGGGTTAGGATTAGAGTACGTGTTAGCTTTAGGGTAGGGGTTAGGGTTAGGGTACGCGTTAGGGTTAGGGTAGTTATTAAACCTATCCCACTCTCTAGATACCCCTTAGCACGTAAAGGAATATTATTTGGGGGTCCAGCCATGGAGAAGAGTTTAGACACTAGGATAAGATAAGGAACACACCCATTATAAAGAAATCACATTAGGATTCTCTTTTTAAGCTGTTCCTTAAAACACTACTGCTTAGGAAATCTATTGGAGGCAGAAGCAGTCAAGGGTAGCCTAGGGTTAGGGTTAGGCTTAGGGTTAGGGATAGGGTACGGCTTAGGGTACGGGTTCGGGGAAGGGTCCATGTACAGTGTAGGGTATGGGTTAGGGTTAGGGTTAGGGTTAGGGCTCATTTTAGGGTATGGGTTAGGATTAGAGTACGTGTTAGGTTTAGGGTAGGGGTTAGGGTTAGGGTACGCGTTAGGGTTAGGGTAGTTATTAAACCTATCCCACTCTCTAGATACCCCTTAGCACGTAAAGGAATATTATTTGGGGGTCCAGCCATGGAGAAAAATTTAGACACTAGGATAAGATAAGGAACACACCCATTATAAAGAAATCACATTAGGATTCTCTTTTTAAGCTGTTCCTTAAAACACTAGTGCTTAGGAAATCTATTGGAGGCAGAAGCAGTCAAGGGTAGCCTAGGGTTAGGGTTAGGCTTAGGGTTAGGGTTAGGGTACGGCTTAGGGTACGGGTTCGGGGAGGGGTCCGTGTACGGTGTAGGGTATGGGTTAGGGTTAGGGTTAGGGTTAGTGTTAGGGTTAGGGCTCATTTTAGGGTACGGGTTAGGATTAGAGTACGTGTTAGGTTTAGGGTAGGGGTTAGGGTTAGGGTACGCGTTAGGGTTAGGGTAGTTATTAAACCTATCCCACTCTCTAGATACCCCTTAGCACGTAAAGGAATATTATTTGGGGTCCAGCCATGGAGAAGAATTTAGACACTAGGATAAGATAAGGAACACACCCATTATAAAGAAATCACATTAGGATTCTCTTTTTAAGCTGTTCCTTAAAACACTAGTGCTTAGGAAATCTATTGGAGGCAGAAGCAGTCAAGGGTAGCCTAGGGTTAGGGTTAGGCTTAGGGTTAGGGTTAGGGTACGGCTTAGGGTACGGGTTCGGGGAGGGGTCCGTGTACGGTGTAGGGTATGGGTTAGGGTTAGGGTTAGGGTTAGTGTTAGGGTTAGGGCTCGGTTTAGGGTACGGGTTAGGATTAGGGTACGTGTTAGGGTTAGGGTAGGGGTTAGGGTTAGGGTAGGGGTTAGGGTTAGGGTAGTTATTAAACCTATCCCACTCTCTAGATACCCCTTAGCACGTAAAGGAATATTATTTGGGGGTCCAGCCATGGAGAAGAGTTTAGACACTAGGATAAGATAAGGAACACACCCATTATACAGAAATCACATTAGGATTCTCTTTTTAAGCTGTTCCTTAAAACACTAGTGCTTAGGAAATCTATTGGAGGCAGAAGCAGTCAAGGGTAGCCTAGGGTTAGGGTTAGGCTTAGGGTTAGGGTTAGGGTACGGCTTAGGGTACGGGTTGGGGAGGGGTCCGTGTACGGTGTAGGGTATGGGTTAGGGTTAGGGTTAGGGTTAGTGTTAGGGTTAGGGCTCGGTTTAGGGTACGGGTTAGGATTAGGGTACGTGTTAGGGTTAGGGTAGGGGTTAGGGTTAGGTTAGGGCTTAGGGTTAGGGTAGTTATTAAACCTATCCCACTCTCTAGATACCCCTTAGCACGTAAAGGAATATTATTTGGGGGTCCAGCCATGGAGAAGAGTTTAGACACTAGGATAAGATAAGGAACACACCCATTATAAAGAAATCACATTAGGATTCTCTTTTTAAGCTGTTCCTTAAAACACTACTGCTTAGGAAATCTATTGGAGGCAGAAGCAGTCTAGGGTAGCCTAGGGTTAGGGTTAGGCTTTGGGTTAGGGATAGGGTACGGCTTAGGGTACGGGTTCGGGGAGGGGTCCATGTACAGTGTAGGGTATGGGTTAGGGTTAGGGTTAGGGTTAGGGCTCATTTTAGGGTATGGGTTAGGATTAGTGTACGTGTTAGGTTTAGGGTAGGGGTTAGGGTTAGGGTACGCGTTAGAGTTAGGGTAGTTATTAAACCTATCCCACTCTCTAGATACCCCTTAGCACGTAAAGGAATATTATTTGGGGGTCCAGCCATGGAGAAAAATTTAGACACTAGGAGAAGATAAGGAACACACCCATTATAAAGAAATCACATTAGGATTCTCTTTTTAAGCTGTTCCTTAAAACACTAGTGCTTAGGAAATCTATTGGAAGCAGAAGCTGTCAAGGGTAGCCTAGGGTTAGGGTTAGGCTTAGGGTTAGGGTTAGGGTACGGCTTAGGGTACGGGTTCGGGGAGGGGTCCGTGTACGGTGTAGGGTATGGGTTAGGGTTAGGGTTAGGGTTAGTGTTAGGGTTAGGGCTCATTTTAGGGTACGGGTTAGGATTAGAGTACGTGTTAGGTTTAGGGTAGGGGTTAGGGTTAGGGTACGCGTTAGGGTTAGGGTAGTTATTAAACCTATCCCACTCTCTAGATACCCCTTAGCACGTAAAGGAATATTATTTGGGGTCCAGCCATGGAGAAGAATTTAGACACTAGGATAAGATAAGGAACACACCCATTATAAAGAAATCACATTAGGATTCTCTTTTTAAGCTGTTCCTTAAAACACTAGTGCTTAGGAAATCTATTGGAGGCAGAAGCAGTCAAAGGTAGCCTAGGGTTAGGGTTAGGCTTAGGGTTAGGGTTAGGGTACGGCTTCGGGTACGGGTTCGGGGAGGGGTCCGTGTATGGTGTAGGGTATGGGTTAGGGTTAGGGTTAGGGTTAGTGTTTGGGTTAGGGCCCGGTTTAGGGTACGGGTTAGGATTAGGGTACGTGTTAGGGTTAGGGTAGGGGTTAGGGTTAGGGTAGGGGTTAGGGTTAGGGTAGTTATTAAACCTATCCCACACTCTAGATACCCGTTAGCACGTAAAGGAATATTATTTGGGGGTCCAGCCATGGAGAAGAGTTTAGACACTAGGATAAGATAAGGAACACACCCATTATACAGAAATCACATTAGGATTCTCTTTTTAAGCTGTTCCTTAAAACACTAGTGCTTAGGAAATCTATTGGAGGCAGAAGCAGTCAAGGGTAGCCTAGGGTTAGGGTTAGGCTTAGGGTTAGGGTTAGGGTACGGCTTAGGGTACGGGTTCAGGGAGGGGTCCGTGTACGGTGTAGGGTATGGGTTAGGGTTAGGGTTAGGGTTAGTGTTAGGGTTAGGGCTCGGTTTAGGGTACGGGTTAGGATTAGGGTACGTGTTAGGGTTAGGGTAGGGGTTAGGGTTAGGGTAGGGCTTAGGGTTAGGGTAGTTATTAAACCTATCCCACTCTCTAGATACCCCTTAGCACGTAAAGGAATATTATTTGGGGGTCCAGCCATGGAGAAGAGTTTAGACACTAGGATAAGATAAGGAACACACCCATTATAAAGAAATCACATTAGGATTCTCTTTTTAAGCTGTTCCTTAAAACACTACTGCTTAGGAAATCTATTGGAGGCAGAAGCAGTCAAGGGTAGCCTAGGGTTAGGGTTAGGCTTAGGGTTAGGGATAGGGTACGGCTTAGGGTACGGGTTCGGGGAGGGGTCCATGTACAGTGTAGGGTATGGGTTAGGGTTAGGGTTAGGGTTAGGGCTCATTTTAGGGTATGGGTTAGGATTAGAGTACGTGTTAGGTTTAGAGTAGGGGTTAGGGTTAGGGTACGCGTTAGGGTTAG